>NW_020523775.1:22500-46190 GCF_003368295.1 Carassius auratus | reverse complement strand
AGCATGAAGTCGTCTCATTAAATGATTTCTGAAGTATCATGTGACAAAGAAAATTGGAGTACTGTATTATTTTTTATTGTTAATAAATGCAATCTTGGCGAGCATAAGGGAATCTTTTTGACCCTAACATTTTGAATAGTAGTTTATGAAACAAACCCAAAAATGAACTATTTATGAGCAAGTGATGTAATGCTAATGTATCAACTCACCTGTACATTTTGGATAGCTTGAGGTGAGTGAATTTTCTTTTAATGAGTAAACTATTCCTTTAATGACGTAATTGTTTGACACAAAGCTGGTTTTATGAAATCATTTTATTCCACAAAAAAAAAAAAAAAAGTTCTAAAAAGGTTTTAGCACAAATCAATAAACTGCCATTTACAAAAATAAAAAATAAATACATATGTGCCTAAATATGGCTTTTTAAGGCATTTTCTGAGCATGTAAATTACACGCCAGGGACCATGTGGTAATGTACAGATTTAAAAGAATCAATGTATCTTCTTTCTTTCTTTCTTTCTTTCTTTCTTTCTTTCTTTCTTTCTTTCTTTCTTTTTTAAGGGGTGAATTGAAATAAGCAGTGAGAAAGAACGATTCACTGAAATGAGTCAGATTTCCCTTCACTACCAAGGCTAGTCCCTCTGTTTGTCCATGTTCCATGCTTCAAAGCGTTACACACATACACACACACACACACACGTACACACACACACACACACACACACACACACACCACACACACACACACACACACACACACACACACACACACCACCTCCCTCTCTCTCTGTCTGCTCTCCTCACCTCTAATCTACACTGGAGCCGGGGGCTGTCAGAATCCCCGCTCACTGTCACACCGCTGACCACTTCATCTGCACCCCCACAGATGCACAGCCCCGACTCCACTTGACCGGACACTGACCTCAGCCAAGTTCAGCTGGGAACCTTCACGGAGAGGAATAGTAAAGACAGAGCGAGTGGAAGAGAGAAAGACATAAAACAGGCCTGTGACAAATCAAATAGCCTCTGAGCTCAAGGCCCTGTGCTTGCTTTGCTGCCTTGTAACCTTATTTGTTCTGAATATCGCAGAATAATAAATGATTTCTGTCACACTTTTCAAACACCCGTGCAACTTGCACACCATGTGTATGTTGGATAATGTACACAGAGGGGCCTATTTGGAAGAAGGTGAATAGCTGAGTAGAGAAAGAGAGATAGAGAGTGAACATAGGATATTTTCATTTTACTGTCATAAAAATGGTTCAAATGAAAGAAGCAAATATCAGGTTTGTATAAACAAGGTCTTTGCAAAAGGAAACGACAATGAAAGTATTTATAACTTCAGAGATTGCTGATACACTGCCGGAGTTTACATATTTGTTTATACTACATTATTACATCACTGACAGATTTCATATGCACAGCTTCCATTGGTTTACCTTCAGTAGCATGTAACAAAATCATTAAGAATCTGATTCCAAAAAGCAATGTTTTAGAAATTAGAACATTGTCAGTGACATTAAAGGGTTGACTATACATAAACTGCATATGCATAAATATATACAGTACAGACCAAAAGTTTGGACACACCTTCTCATTCAAAGAGTTTTCTTTATTTTCATGTCTATGAACATTTTAGATATTGTATATACATATATAATATACATATATATATATAATTATTTTTTTAAGTATTTTCTTAACAATATCAAGAAAGTAATTGAAATAGTAACACTACATGTTGCATTTTAAATAGGGTAACCTGTAATCTGTAACCTATTACATTTCCAAAGTAACATTGCCAACACTTCTAGCCATTTTTACTAAAGGCTGACTTAAATTTGGTAAATGGTAATTATTTTCAGAACAGCATGATGCACTTTTTTAATAGCACACACTTTTATTTTTAATAAATCACAGTTACATTTATTTATATATTTACATTTATACTTAAGATTTCTTACAATTCTAACAGTTAACCCTTTCGAGTCGATTAACGCATATATGCGTTTTGAGTCATTTTCACCTGATAACCCGAAAAGAACTTAAATTACACTCTCAGTTTTAATCGTACAGATAAGAGCAATACATCAATCGAATCTGTAAAGGGTCTAGTTTTTTTTGGATACAGACATAATAACAAAAAACCTTTGTGCACTTATAAAATAAAGATAACAAACAAGGTGCGCTGTCTATCAAGATTTGAAATGGGTGGCTTTGGTAAATATATATATATATATATATATATATATATATATATATATATATATATATATATATATATATATATATATATATACAGTATATTTTAACTAAAGTAAATTTTATTATTATTATTATTATTATTACTACTATTATTAGTATGTTAAATGGATGAAAACCAAAATTATGTTTTAAAACAATGGATACATTTTACAGTGTGCTTTACTGTAAAATCACATGCAAAATGTGAATATCAAAATCTACAGAAAAAGCACATTTAATTGAGAATATTAATATTTTAATCTAAGAAACAGAAGGCAGATGGGTTGAAACAATGGGCTTGAACTGTAGATATTGAACTAATATATGCATACACTGTAAAGACAGTAGTGGAATCTATTGTTGTTTTCTTTCTTTCTTTTCTTTCTTTCTTTCTTTCTTTCTTTCTTTCTTTCTTTCTTTCTTTCTTTCTTTCATAAAATGCTCCTACACAGCTGTAGAGTTGTGACTGTGCTGTAGCTCAGAGCTGCTGTTTGCCGACTCAGGAACATTCTGTAGTTTCGATAGCTGAACTGTCACAGGAGCCTTGTGTACAGAGCAGGGTGATGGTCTAGCTCCAGATAAAAGGGCACGCTGTCAACAGTGTCTGTCCTCGCAGTGCAGGCCCGGACATTTTTGTTTCACCTTATCAGATACAGCATGCCCGTGTGTGTGAATGGCACTTATTTGTGTCCCACAGAGAGCGCTCTAATATGATCAACTCCCATACCTCACACTGGAGCTCATTACACACTCACCCAGGGACGCGTGTTTAATATATCAAAAATCTCAATTATACCACCTAATTGATATCTGTATGTGCTTAATTGGTCAATTTCATTCACCCCCCACCCCCATGCATAAAAATAGTGTCTTAAAAGAGGTCCTAAAAGATACTGTAAATTTTTTTTTTTTTTTTCAATTTGAATGAACAATTTCTCTCTTTTAGTTCTGCTATTTTTCCCAGATTGGAAAAGATAATAATGCATTCAATGCACCAGTTTAGGCTTAGACTGACTGTGAATTAAACCAATCACAAAGCAATTACAGCTGGGGAGGAGAGGGTCAGATCGATAACAGCCCATTATGAATGGGCGATAAAGAGAGAGAAACACCCAGGAATCAGGGAATCCCTCGATGTCTGTCTGAGTGATCGCTAAGCAGAGGTTTCTACACCAAAAGATTAAATGGCATCAACACCTCCATGCAGACAATGGAAAGGTAATTCTGTTTAAGTAGGGTTACTTTATAGCAGCGTTCAGCATTTTTTTAATATTTTTTTAAAGCTGTTCCTTTAATGCACTTGCTAACGTGCTAACAAATGAGACCTCACAGTAAAGTGTTGCCAGTAATTGTAATTACAGCTATGTTATCTTTATGATTCACCACATTACAGTCACACATTTTTGCCTAATGATATGACAAAGATGATGTTCACTGGGGACAAAATCTAAAAATATCTCAGAGGACGAGTATTTAAAAGAATATAGTGCATCCAGCAGTCCAAAGAGCATCACTGGTTACATCACAGCTACCTTTCTGCAAAATAACTTGTAAGGTTTGCCATGAAGCTCTGTACAATAAGCTGAACATCTTTTCTCCTCTATGGCATAATCCAGCAAACAATGACCCAGGCCATGGCCCTCTACACTGGCTTTCATCTCCTCTGTGTAGATTCACCCACCAGTATTGATTCCTTATTGACCTGAAATGTTATCCGCTTCAGTCTGCACTCTTTTCTCAACAAACCCTTGAGCTGAATGCAAGAAACACAAGTCTAAGTTATCGATTTTCTATCTATCTTTCTTTCTTTTTCTCTTTCTTTCTTTCTTTCTTTCTTTCTTTCTTTCTTTCTAGATATATTTTAACATATCTGCAGTTGTGACTTTATAGAAAATATTTATATATTTATAGGTTAGTTAAATAGAAAAAGAGTCATTTAACATTGGATCTCAATAAGGCAGTATACATTTGTGTTAAAAAAAAAAAAAAAAAAAAAAAAAAAAAAAAAAACGTGTACATTTTAAGTATGACATGCTCCTTTTTTTCTTTGAATCTGTGGACATTTCTTGTGAACTGTAAACAGATCCAGACTGACCAGATAAATATTTGGACTGTCTATATATCCTCTTGAACTCTTTGATGCATCTGACAGTGACATTTAATTACTTTTGACTGTGGGTTAATGTCAGTGACTGGCTGCCCTTTACTTCCCGGCTTGTATATGTATTTTTAAGATATGCAACACAAGGTCACAGTGATAGAAAACATACTGATTGGTATCACATGCAAATAGAGTGTGATAGAATTGAGATAATTATTCATTCCTTTCAACTAATTAGATCCAAGTCACACTGGACCAGCGGATCTTGAGAGCTTCTATTGGCCTGCCCTCTGGAACTAAAAAGAAAGAAAGAACTAAAAAGAAATCAGCTCGAGGGGGAAATTCTCTCAGGGTCTTTCAGGCCTCCAATTGTTTGTACTTTTATTTGTTTATTCGTTTGTTGACTTATCTATTCATTTCATTATTATTGTTTTCCTTCTTCTGGTTTTCTTTTATTTCCCAGTTGAGGTTTAAGTTTTAAATGGTTTCAACTCTTCTTTTGATCTCATTTAGAAAAAGAACAAACAAGAACATAAAAGCCCTTGAAGTTCTTTTAACAATAATGCATTCTCTTCTTATGCATCCCATCATATCCGCACAGTTCCACTGTATCAACATTTGTATGTTAAGAGAGCCAGTTAAATACACGTGCACTTCAGCATATCATACGCATTTGGTCTTTTGTATTTGTTTGTAACATTAACACGTACTGTAACACGCATTCATCACCACTTTCTACCTTCTCATTTAGAAACAGTCATTGAAATTGAATATGTCATTTCCTTTTTTTCTGCTTTGATGAAGACGTACTGTGTAAATGGGGTTTGACTGTCCTGGTAATCATTTCCATTGAGTGCAGGGTGCTCTGGATAAATAGGTCCTAATTTATGAGAGGTGTGCAGGCCAAGCTGACAGAGGTTGCCAGTGTATATTACCAGCCCTATTCTCAGCAGAAGGAAGGAGAAACGTCTGTCTGGAACCGCGACCTCCATGTGAAAGTTATGGCCTATATCCACCAGCATCAGGAAAATCATCACTGACCTGCGACTAATCAGGCTTAATGTTTCTGTCATAGTTACAAATTCAGTTTTGTGAAATGGAGAACCAAAACTTGTGCCATCAAATTAGCCTAAATGTTTCTCAACTTAATATTAATTATAACAATAAAGTAATCTCACAAATTTGTCAATTCAACCCAATCACCATTTAATGTAAATGCTGACATTATAGAAATTATTAACTATTAAAAAAATGTGGCACAAAAGAAAATACATTTGCTGTCAAATGTGCTGATATTTGAACGTTGACACTACTGCTAGATAGTAAAGGGCCCTGATTCAAATCCCTGAACAATGGAAGCATCTGTGATTACAGCACAATGATAAGATCAGTTAAAGCAGCGATAACACAGATTTCTCTCCATCGTTTATATGACATTTTCATTTAGTCTCTTAATCCACGTCCTATGGGCAGTAATTAAAGCATGTGCTCAGTGAGCTCTTTCCTGGAGTGAGGGAGTATTACATTCTGACCTTTCCAGATAAGGATCCACACACACAACTTCTAGTGCTGTTCTTCAAGTGGTGCTTCTGAAGATGCCAAAATTGATTTGTTCCCATTAACGGGTGTTAGTTTTGGTGTGCGCAGTGTTTAGAGAGAAGCTATTCTCCAATAATTTATCCAACTCTAGGTTTTATAGGTCACACATTTGTTTTTTATTTTTATTTTTTGCTTTAGTACTGATAATCATTTGTAGAGAGTAGGGATGAATAATACAATACCATTCAAAAGTTTGCTGTAAGTAAGAATTTTGAGTGACATTTTACAATAACCTCTCATTTGTTAACATTAGTTCATGCATTTACTAACATGAACTAACATTATCTTTTTTTTTTCTACACAATTCATTAACCTGTTAATATTAGCTAATAAACATGTTCATGTCTGTCAGTTCACAGTGCATTAACTATAATGTTAACAGATACTACATTTGACCTTAAAATGTTTTAGTAAATGTTGCATTTAACATTAATATTAGCCAAATACTGTAAAGGTTAGTTCATATAATGTTAACAAATAACACCTTATTGTAAAGTGTTACTGCATTTTTAAATACTTTTATTTTATTAATTTGTTAAAAGTTAAAGTAAAGACTTTCATAATGTTACTAAATCTTTTGTTTTAAATTTGCAATATTACTGTTTTACTCACCTCAAACTTTTAAACCGTAGTATCTGTACCATAAAAGGTATCTGGTGAATTAATTACTTGACTCTTTATGAGGCTAGTTTACCAAAATTATCTGCCAGAAAAAGAAAAACAACAACAACTACTTTATAAAAGTAAAATAATATTGTTTTGCAATCTTGTTGTCCACACCGAGAAAGGTGTTTTCACGCCAATACATAATCTGCGCTTCTCCAGTTGGAAAGAATTATAAAGACAATGAGAAATCCACCACAATCGAAGCCTGTTCATCGGGGAGTTGTTTTATTTCTACAAACCCCATTATCTATATAATGCTTCACTAATTTGTTTTGACTTTCTTGAAAAGCTCTGAGTGCGAGAGTGACTTTAACACAACCCTGCTCCAAAGCCAAGTTCAGTTTCTCCTGTGTGATTTGCTCATGCAAATGAAATGTGTGGTTTGGTTGACAACAGAACCCCTAAAGTTTGAACAAAGCATTGTGTAGTGTAGTTCCAAGTGGTTCTTTGCTGCCCTGCCAACATTTGCTAACCAGTTCCATTCAGATGGAATTAATTTCTACAAACCAGCCCAATAGTGACACAGATCTTTTGAGGACCATGGGAATTAATAGAAGGTAGTAAATGCCAAAAAGAAAAAAAAAAGCAGAAAACAGAAAACAGAACATTGATTTTGATTGACAAACACAGGATGCAATTAGCAGAGTGTCTGAGTGAGCGAGTGAGAGGGAGAAAGTGAGAGCACTGATGTGGATCCGTCCTCGCGTGGTGGAGGGCTACAGCGGAGGGGAATGCTGACTGGATACTCTTGTGTCTTCTGCCATATGGTCTCCTCATAGCTCTGCTCCATACCCGAGCCCACAGCTATGCATAAGCCACACTTAAAGTTTCAAGCAGAGGTTACACACAAAAACACACACCATCTGACTTATGTTTTGCATCCTGATATATCAAAACAACTAATGCATCTGAGGTATTGCCCATTTCCCCCCTGAGGGAACAATATGCAAGTTTACCCGAGCAGTTGTTAAAGAAATTTAGGGGAATCTCAATTAAAAACTACAGCGATGAAAAACGCTTGTGGTTAAATTGAAAGCAAACTCATTTATCTCAAGTTCTACAGTATGTGTTATTAATTTCATAGGCATTTTTGTTTACACTTCAGAGCTCAGTGTAAATAAATGAAGTTCTGTATCGGTGGTTGGTTTTGAGGTTGATGGGGTCAAACGGTCAGGACGAGGCCTGCAGCAGGGCTTTGTCCTCTCATACCTTTGGATCTGTGCAATTGCTGAGCTGACCTACCAACAGGAAGTCCGTTCTCCCTCCCTTTTGTAGAGCAGCACTGCAGGCTTGTGTACTGGTGATGGATAGTTAAATAGTCCAGAGCCAGGGGCTGACGCTGGGCAAGGTGGGATCTCGTCAAGGGCCTACGCCTCTATGCCAGCTCTCAAGCCCTTAGACCTGTGTTCTCATTAACTCTCTAATGAGCCTACATACTACTGCAGACTGTACTGTAGCTTTTCCTGGACATTAGACACCTTTAGCTATGAAATGAGTTCACCTGTATGTTTTTAATCAGTTATAATCTGCACAAAAAATTCATCTGAAGATCCTTTTGGTCCTTGCAGTTAGAAAAGAGGTTATTAAATTAAATCCTGTCAATTTGTTGACTCATATTTTTTTTTCATATTTAAACGTAAACTATATGCATTTATAACATCTGTAAACACATAGTTGTCATGTGGCATAGTGAAGATAAATACAATTATAAATTAGGGCAGTCAATGTTAAAACGTTAATGCAAGCAATACATTTTATAATCCATAGCATGTTAAAATAATTTAATGCAATTAAAGAAAAAAAAAATACTGATCCAGTAAGCGAATGCATTCAAACAATCCATCCAAAACAAAACTAATATAAAGGAAACCAGGCTGATTACATCAGAGATTGCATAGAGAACATTGCGTTTTCATTTTCCGTATATATTCACGTTGTTTCCACACACATTCACAATAATGTTTTGATTTGATTTTGATGCTTTGCTTAGTTATTCTGAATGGACCCAAGTACTGTAGTATATATATACAGTCAGCAGGTGGTTGGTTTAATAATAATAATAATAATAATTATTATTATTATTATTATTTTGGCATCTCCATGTGGTCCTGTTTGGTATCGCAACTTGCCTTCCTTAAAATGTAAAAAAAAAAAAAAAAAAAAACTATATGCTGTTGCACTGTAGACATGCTATACAAATCTGACATTTTATTAATATTTTTTTTTTGTCCTTTCATGTGTGCTTATATGAGCTCCTTATATCATTTGGTTGTTTGGTGTCCTTTAGGAGTTTCTAAGTGTCCTTTTTTTTGGAAAGATATCTAAATTTATCTTGAAAAAAGGATGCAGAAAATACATGCATTTTTGAGATTCACCCTTCAGTCTTTTTGTTTACTTTGGTGGATATAGCAAATTATAACAAAATAAACATTTAAAACAAGTTAAATGCTCTGTGCTTAATTTCATGACATGTGCAATTAATCATGATTAATCACAGAAAAAGGGTGTGATTAATTTTATAAAAATGTTTTATATTGACAGCCCTATATTTAAAACCCATTCTAGTAACTTAAAGGGTAGCATTAAATGTTCAAACACACTAGGATGGTTTCCTTTGTGTCATCGAGCAAGACAGTTAATCTCAGGTTGGTTCGGCATGACTGTTTAATTAAATAATATATTAACTCTATTGTTTTATTACATTTTTTATGCATTTGCATTTTTTACATTCCTGTTACCAACATTTGGGCATGTCGAAATACAGTTTAAAATGCAGTTTTTTTTAACAATACACATAAACATATAACTGAAAACAACCTAAAACCTAATAAAGGGTAAACTATTTTTATTGCTATTTTATTTTTATTGAACATATTTAAAAGCCTCTGACAACAAAGTATACTGTAAAATGTTTTATAAATTGTAAAATATGTCAAATGAAAGTGTCTATTTTCATTTGATTCAGTAGTTACTCGCATTGCCACAAGGACATCTGTCTCTTCAGGAATGCTCATTGGGATGTGCCCATGTGCCTTTTACGTTTGTTTAGGTCTCCCTCTGTTCTCACACTCATAGTTACATGCAGTGCAGCCGTTGAAGCAGAAAATATTGCTGTCTAGATATTTGTCCTGGGGCTGATAGAGAGGGTATTGTCTTGGGACTCACTCAGGCCTCTGAGTTGTTGTTCATGGCAGCTGCAAAAGTGTGTTTTGTTATGTGTCTAAAGATTGGGGTTCAAGACCTTGCTTTTTCTTGAAATACTAGGCAGATCAGAGGCGCATATGTTCCTAGGGGAGCAGGGGTCGACGCTTCTCTGTCCAATTTTTCTCCATTATTTATTTATTTGATTCCCATGTTTTGTATCTCTTATTCCCGCAGCTTGATTTGCCAGGCCAGACCCTGAGACTGCCCTGCAGAGTATGGGACCCAGGGGCTTTCCTCTCTCCTATTGTTCTCATTATCTAAAACACAGTATTTAACCTACAAACATTTAAAGTAAAACTGGGAACAGCTGTCACATTAGAGGGAGATAGCGCTGGCAGTAACAACCAAAATACTGTAATTGAAGCCAAGATGTAATGCGAGTGACATAATAAATAGTAAACTTGCTTTTGTTTGTTGTCCTAGGCTGTTGAACAGTAGTGAGTTTTCCCTAGATAACTAGCGTAGTTATTTCGTTCAACAGTGCAGTGAGGGATGTGCTACAGGAAGTAAGGCTTGTGTCTGTTTGTTAGCATCGATGCCGGCGCTGTGTGGGCACAGCCGGCATAGATGGCTCTTTTTCTCTCACGCTGCCACTCTGTCCCTCTCTCCTGTCACTTTCTGTCTTTCTTTCTCTGCAGGCCTCTAAACTGTAGCAGAGGGTTTGTGTCATACTGCGTTGCAGTGTTTACCGGAGGAGCATGTTAGCACGAGGGGTGGCATCTGGCAGCAGAGGGGCCCAGGAAATGCCACAACTTTCCTAATGTTTGTATTTAGAATAATGGAACAATAACATTTTTTTATAATAATTTAAATACTTTTGTGTTAACCCAGTTTTTCCGACTGAGTCTTTGTTTTCTTATAGTAGAATCATGATGAGAAAATTGCCTGTTTTTGAGATTAATTTTAAGAAAAAAATGGCAAGAAGTTTTTTACATTTATTTTTAAAATGCATTAAATCATTAAGACGAGTAAAAACAATACATTTCTAAAATAGCACAAATATTTAACAATACACATTTTCTTTGCTTTTTCCTCTCTTATCTAAAGGTCTGTTTTACTAAAGAGCAATGGATATTGGATGACTAAATGTAATGCCAAGGGACATCATTCACAAGCTGTTTTCTTGAGGTCTTTCCACAGTTAAAACACTGACTTGGATAATATAGGAGGAACTGTCTGAACTAAGCAGCTACATTAAAGAGTGACAAAACAGCATTTATTTATTATATATATATATATATATATATATATATATATATATGACAGTTTGAAAGCTGAGAGATTGTTTCATCAAAAGTAACAAAACTTAAGTTTGCAAGTTTCTCCATGCACTGCTCACGTCTAAAGATGAGTGTGTGTGTGTGTGTGTGTGTGTGTGTGTTTGTGTGTAATATATTTATACCTAAATAAATCTCACAGGATGTATGTTGATCTGAAGCTAGATGCTGCACTGACACTGAGCTCAGCTTTGCATCCACTGACTTCAGCACCACTTGCTGTCCATTTGCACTGGCAGCCTGAAGAAATATGGCCTCTTAATTGGTGAATCATGACACGTTGTAGCAGCTGTGATTGCCACCAAAGTGAAACAGTGAGATTATTAGCCATCCCGCATTGAAATTTATTATGATCTACAGGGCTCTGTGTCTGAAGAGACCATTCCACCTCAGCGGGGAAGCAACAGCACCGCTCTTATTAGTCATACTTCACTAGCTGTCAACAGCCACAAAGGTGACTCATGATTAAAAATGAACACACCGCTTGTTCAGGAAGGTCTCGTGTTTGGTGTCACGGGTAAAATGTTGGGTTATTTGTGCGCTTTATTGATGGCGCAGTTTTGAGGAAAGACGCATGTTAGAAATGTCGGTTAATTTTTGTATTGCATGGAGAGAAAAGACTGGCAGAGATGGAATTCTGTGGAAAATATAGTGAATGAAACCCTCATTTCAGAGGAAATTGAAACCCTTTGTTCTTAAGCATTCACTTCTTCGATTATTTCCCTGGATGGAGTCGGAGATTTGCTGGGCCGGAGTTACCCAGATGAGACAAACAGGAATTAAAACGCCATATGCTTGGAAACACTACCTCGGCACTGCTCAAGTGCCTCTGCAATTTCTATCAGTTTAAAGAGGGAAATCTTCAGAGCATCTCAACCATTTATTTATATATTTTCATCCTGCTAATTTGTTTATTTATTCCATCTAACTCTCAGTCATATTCATCAGTTACGCAGAGATAGTGCTGCCATTTAAGTAGCATGATGCTGTTTGGTTATTCGATGTGCTTTAAAAATGCCTGTTTTGAACAAAATTAATCTCCATCAAGGGTCCTGAGAGAGTCAGACCCTGACAAGGAGTTCATACTGACGGGTTTCAGTGGTGTTAGATGGCTAGGAGCCTGGGAGCCCCTGTTTTGATTTGTAAAGCCGATGAGATGTTTCTTATTTGGAAGCCCAGCTCAATCTCAATCTAGCGGTGCATTAGAGGTGCTGTTCCCCTACGCCCCACCTAGCTCAGTTAATTGTGTGTTTTCAACCCGCTGTCGGAGGCTAATTTAACTATAGATTGAAATGAAACAGCCCTGGCCTCACATTTTCTGGCAATCAAGACTCCAATTTGACTGTGTTTTCTCTGCAGACATTAATGATTCCAAAGCTAATACTCATTGTTTGAGGTGACATAGCAGCCCTGGCATTTACTTAACCTTTTGTCTTATGTACAAGTCTGAGTCAGTGCAGAATCTACTCTTAATTAATATCTTTTCTTCTCTCTGCCAACATTCATTTCTTGAATATTCAGGGACAGTCAAAGTAGACAAAGGCGGATAATTCCAAAATAAAGGATGCCAAGAACATATTAATCCCCCTAAAAGAATAAACTTGTTTCTTTTTATATGTATTATATTCAGAGCAGCTTCTAAGGTACTATAAAATAAGACTAACAAAGAATGGTTCACCTTGAACGAAACTGCTGTTCTAAACCGGCTCAACAAACCAAAATGTAATTTTCTGTAATTAAATGTAAGTCATTGATCTAGAATTCATTGTTATTGTAAACTAAATCAAAGAATATATATATATATATATTAACATTAACATGACTACCAATTTTAGTAGTCATGTTAATACTTGAACTTATTCTAGTTAAGGTTATACACACACACACACACACACACACACACACACACACACACACACATATGAATAAGTTCAAGTATTAACATGACTACTAAAATTGGAAGAAAGCTATATAGAAATATATAAAAATAATAATAAAAAAATGACAAAAGCACATAAGATAATTACTTATTTCTATGTATACTGTATACACACACACACACACACACGTGTATATATATATATATATATATATATATATATATATATATATATATATATATATATATATATATATATATATATATATATATATATATATATAAAGTAATGCAATTTAATACATTGAATACATTTTATTACTTTTTGATTACTTTTCCTGTAATGAACATTTCTGGGATATGCATGATTTGATATGTATGTATATCTCTAAATAAATATTTTTCCAGGAATTCAAGTTAAAAAAAAAAAAAAAACAATGTTGAGCTTTCAATTTCAAAACAGAGTAATGTTCAGGCATTCCAGTTACAAAAGACAAACTATAATAAGATACAGGCCTACATATATTAGGTACACAGAGAGAGAGAGAGAGAGAGAGAGAGAGCGTGCTGAACTCTACCGTGTTTTAGGTCACTGCTTCATGTGACAACTGGGAGAGTTTGTCAGCTAATGCAGTGAGCTTCTGGACAGCACTGTGACTCCTCGGTATATCTTGGCATTCATAAACATGTCACACACACACACACACACACACACACACACACACACACACACACACACACACACACACGCAGATCTACTGAGCATGGGCTAAAACACCGATTCCTGAAAGACCGGCGAGACGGCTTTCAAATGGACATCTCTGCTGTCCCTGCTCATGATGGATAGCCATGATAATGTTACTGGGACCAGCAGCAATAAAAGTGACTCTGTCCAGGCATAAAGTACACAAATCAATCAAATTCAAGGTAATATAATTTATTACCCACCAAAACGGGAAATATGCTGAAAGACAAACACACGCAGCAATTCCCCCATGTTCTGTAATAACCATTACTGAAGAAGAGGCAGTGGCAGGGATTTCTATTGGCCGGTTTGCGAGGCACTGGGCAGTGTGTCTTGGGAACAGGATGAGCTGTGATCCAGGCCTGTTCCACTTGCTGAGGCTCCGCAAATCAGACCAGCACCACTGACAGCCATCCAGAATTTAACCCACCAATTAACATTTGGAAAGGATTAATCAGCTCCCATTTGGAGCCCAGTTTTAATGAGACTGAGTTTGGTTTCAGCCAGATGTCCTCCTCTGTAGGTATCTATGAGAGCCTGTTGGTTTAATTAATTATTGATGTCTTAATGCCTCCTGCTTTGTGAGTTTCAGTCACTGGTGAGCCATGTGTCTCCAGCCTAAGCTAAGCCAGCAGTTACAGGGTTTTTTATATTTATGTGTGTGTGTGACAAAGAGACAGAGATAGAGAGAGAGAGAGAAAGCGAGAGAGAGTGAGAGAGAGAGAGGAGCTAAGTGGGGAACAAGATGCACTTGGCACTTGAATACATTTGCTTGGCCTCCTCCTTTCCTGCACTGTTCCACATAAACATACATGCAACCTGACCTCCGCTCATGCACTTTAATTTGAGGTGATTGCATGTCCACTTACATAAATTATACACTGCCCAGCATACATTATTGATGCAGCAGAATTCAAAAGACGTGCTGAATTACTCGACCGAAGGCACAATATCAAAAACAGGATAATTGGTCCATTTCAGGTGAGCAGTTTTATCCTGAGGTGGCCCGCTTTTACAGGACAGGTGTACTGTAATATTTCATATTTAAAGTTATATTCAAACAGACACATCTGCATCTTATTATTTGTCTCATTTTTCTGTCTTGCTGTCTCATATCCACTTCTTTCTTTTTCTCGTCTTCTTCTCATCTTCCTCTCCTTTCACCTGTTTTATTTGTTTCTTTGCATTTCATTTTCTTTCCTCTGCTCTTGTTTTCCATTGCCCCCTTGTCTCTTTCCCCTAGTCTCTTCATAGCTCTTTTTGTTTCCTCTCTTTTCCTCCCGTCTCCTCTCATAAGCCTTACCTTGCCTTGCCTCTCTTCTTTCTCTCTCCTTCCATATGCCCTTGTCTCATCACCTTGTTTCCTTTCCTTTCGTTTAATTTCCTTTCCTTTCCTTTCCTTTCCTTTCCTTTCCTTTCCTTTCCTTTCCTTTCCTTTACTTTCCTTTCCTTTCCTCTATCATTATCTCATATCCTCTCATGTCCTTTTTATTCTTCTCATCTCATCTCCTTTCCTCTCTTCTCCTCTAGTTTCATCTTCTTTCTTTGCTTTTCCATTATTTTGCATCCTTGTCTCCTCGTCTCCTTTAGTCTCGTCCTTTCCTCCCCTCTCCACTAGTCTTTACTCACTTTGTCTAATTTTCTCTCCTTTTGTCTCCTTTTTTGCCTCCCCTCTCCCCTCATATCCATTGTCTGATCTCCTCATCTGTTCTTCATTTCTTCTCTGCTTATCTCAAATCCTCTTCTCTACCAATTACTCCTCTCCTGTCCTCTCCTCTCCTCTCTTCTCCATTTTCTCTCCTTTCCTCAAATTCTTTTCATTTCCTCTTATCTCATCCTCCTGTTTTCTCATGTCTTGTCCCCTCATCTCATCTCCCCTAGCCTTTTCTCAGCTCCTTCTCTCTTCTAGCCTTCTTTCTTTCTTCTGTTCTCTTCATGTCTCATCAACTTTCATCTCCGCTCATCTTGTCTACTTTCCTCTCTGCTCTTCTTGTCTCTTCTCCATCCTTTTCCTTTCCTTTCTTCTTACCATTTCATTTCATCTCATCTCCTTCTCTTTCCCTTTCCTCCTCTCTGGTCTCATCTCACTTAATCTCATCTCCTTTTTCCTTTCCTCTCCTTTTTTTACCCAGTGATGTCTAAGCAAACTATGCTCAACACACAAATTCCCATACACAATCACACACAGACTCAAAGTGTCTGTGTTTAAGTGGCGTACGCCTGCAGAGATGGGGGGGGGGGTGGGGGGTGCCACACAACAGAAGCATTTTGGTGTTGGCCAGTTCCAGCGCATGTGTTTAATCACACTTAATAATGTATCTACTGCACAGGCACCTACTCAGATAAATGGGAACACATGCTGAGGTGCAAGAGATATTTATCAGAATGACGGCAAAAATGCAAACTCAAGCACTTCCCTCTTCCCTGCCCTGCTATTTGGGAAGAATAAAACTCTAAGCAGTGGGTCAAATGGTCAGCTGGAGGTACTAAATGATTGAGTTGTGTTGCCATAAAGCATAGCCTTGCTCCTCTCCTCCCTCATCCTTTTTTGCAGGAGCCTTCCAGTTAATCCCTAGTGAACACTCTGCATTTTTCATTAGATGAGATGGAAGTTGACTCCAGGCCAGAAACAGTGGGGATATACTGGAACAATACTTTGACAAGCCAGAGTCGTAGAACTGGAGTGTGTGTGTGTGTGTGTTTCCATGTGTGTTCTTTTTGGACCGTGTCTGGCGTGTGTGAGGGAGATGGAAAAGAGGGGTGGCATTCTTCTGAGTTTTTATCTACTTCAATTGGCACACAGGCTGTTTTTTTATTTTTTATTTATGCATTTATTCTGCAGTGTGTCAGCCATAAAGTTCAAAGCAGTATGCAAAGCGTCACAGCATGAAATTTTAGCAAGAGCTGTCCTCCTGTGTAAGTTTTTAGACACTGGAGAAGGCCACAGCTCCAATGCCAGAGATGCAAAAAACAACAACACTGCATGTCAAGGCTCACGGACGACTTAAATCCTAAATATAGAACACACTGTAAAAAGTAATAAGTTGACTTTACTTAGAAAAGCTGTGGAAACTGATTGCCTCAAAATTCTCAAGTAAATTAGGTCATAATTTTTTAGTTGATACTACTCTCTACTACTTTGTAGAGTTAACTTGTGTATTTGTAGAGGGTACCATAAAACTTGAGTACAAGTAACTCAAATTCAAAAGTTTAGGTAACTTACAGATTTAAGTTGAGATTTGTAAGCAGAACTTAAACAAAACAGTTCTTCTAACATGTCGGCTTGTTCATTTTACTAGACGAATGTGTGGAAACTGATTGCCTTAAATTTCTCAAGCAAGTTGTACTCAAAATTCTAAGTTGAGAATGCAAAGACAGACAACAGATTTGGCACAACACTAGAACACTTTATTTGCTCTATAAAACAGTATTCATTTTAAAACATTACTTAAGGCATGCCCGTCAACTGCCCGCCAGCAACATTTTAGAAAAAAAAAAGCACATACTGCACTCAAGAAATAAAAAGACAATTAAAAGGATGAATGTTTCTTTGTTTTTAACATCTTTACAAAGTGTTCAAAAGCAGAGCTTGCAAGTATGTTACAAGTTTAGTACAGAACACCTTCCTACTACAGTTCTCTTATATTAAAACTATTCTAAAACCAAACAAGTAAACTTGAAATTTTTCAAAACATCCTCTTAAATGTGGATTTTTATTTTTTAATTTTCAACAATTTAAAAAACTGAAGTATCTGTAAAACAGTACTGAACAATTTCTTTAGTTTTCTTAAAGACAGCTTCTATTCACTCAAACTAGCATCATGGCTATGATCTATTACTGCATCAGGCGATTTTTCAGTGATTGGATTTTAGGTTTGAGTGACTTGTGGCCAAGGGACAAAATCACTCTTTGTATGAAGTCGAATGTGCATTTCAGTGCTGCAGGATACTCTAAGTTTAGAGCATAAATTAGTCCAAAGAGCAGACACGTTGCTTGTGGAAGATTTTCAAGATCATCCACAACCACTGTACCTTCCAAAATGATTGCCGTTGTTGTGGCACCAAGATGCAGGGAGTAGGGTACAGTTGCAGAGTCCTCTGGAATCACTGTCAGAATACCTATTTCAACGTCCGACATGTCTTCATTGTCATCACAGTCCTAAAAATGGGAAAACATAACAAAAATTAGGTCAAAGAAAGCCACAAAACATCTTTTAAAGGCAAAGTTCACCCCAAAATGAAAATTGTCTCATTTACTCACCCTCAAGTTGTTCTAAACCTGCATGAGTTTCTTTCTTCTGTTGAACTGAAAAGAAGATATTTTGATGAACGTTGGTAAACAGACAGTTGAGAGTAGACATTGACTTCCATAATAGGAAAAATACTATGGAAGTCAATTAAATTCTACTCTCAACTGTTTGATTACTGACATTCTTCGAAATATCTTTTGTGTTCAGCTAGAAGAAAGAAACTCATACAGGTTTGGAACAACATAAGGGTAAGTAAATGACAATTTTTTCTGCGGTGAACTATCCCTTTAAGAGCACATACTCTCATTAAAATGTAAAACTAAACTTATAACATGGTATTTCTAAATGTAAAGGCCTTTTCAAACAGGACACAGGAGTGGATGCAGGGGGGAATACATACATCAAACAGCTGCATGAAAAGACAAACTGAAGGCCAGCTATATTAATTAAAACTATCAAAATAATCTATTGTCTTTCTTAGAAATGTTTTTTTTATTCATTTATGCAATATAAAATCTTCTTATACTGTCTTTTTCCCTAATTTTTTTTATTTATCTTTGACTTTCTTTTCTCTATCCCTTTCCTTGTTTCAGTATCCTCACTGTTTTTTTTGCCTTCATAACTCTTCTTTCTAGATATCAAAACTGTTTGAAGAACAGTTTGCCTGTTAAATAAGAATCATCAGAGAAGAAAATACTTACAAAACATGTCTTGTAAAAATCGGAGGGGTCCTCTCCGAGGAGGAGTGGTAGGCCATGAAGAACGGCTGTTCGTCCCGCATTGATGTTCGATTTCTGCAAAGTTATAAAAATGTATCTTGAATAGCGCTTACACAACACAGAGCAAAAAACAACAGCAAAAGCAACATTTGTTTTGCTTTCGAAAAAGAATTGTAATAAGTCGAGGAGCTTACGTCATTTTCAATCTGCTGCAGAATCTTCTTAAGTTTGGAACCAATGTCTCCACCTTTAGCCCTGAAGATATCGATGAAACGTGGAGTAAATCTGTCCAGTTCTTGAAAGAATTCAGCTTGCAGGTTTTTGCCAGATATACGATTAAACTCTGCCATGATCTAAAAAAAAAAAAAAAAAAAGTAGGACAAACTGACATTAAGCAATCACTTTTCACTGAAATGTCCAAGTATGAATTAACACCAAAACTGGTTAATGATAAATTTGCTTTGAAAATGTTCAAGATGAAATGACATAGGAAAACAATTAAGACTCACCTGACTCTGTGTGAAGAGGGCTGGCCACCTTTCCACTGTATTCTTCACAGCAGGCTCCTTCTCTATCAATTCCTTTCTACGCAAGGCAAATGTAGAATTCATGTTCCGGGCTATCAGTGCAACGTTAAGACGACGTTTCTTCATTTCTTCCACCATCTCTTTCCTTTTGGACTCCATGCTGGCTTCATCTTCACCATCAGGGAAGTTCGGTAGAAAATTGATTTCAAACCTCTTGGGTCTTTTGATGTTTCTCTGAGGCTGCAGTCCTCTTCTTTTCCCACCATTTATGGATACCTCCAAGCATCCAGCTCGACGCAGTTTTGAGCGGTAATTGCCCATTTTCCACCTAAGGCTATCATACCACCCATTCCACCCCTTAGATGAGCCAGGCTGGGTAAGGCAAGGGTGTTTTTGTATTAAAGCAGTAGCAACAGCCTCGAAGTCTTCCTTATCTGGGTAAGCTTTGTAACTGTATATAGTTTCTGAGAGTTTTTCGAGAATCTCATGCTTAAGCTCTCCTGACAATTGTAGGTATGTTTGATCTCGCATGTACTGTAGATTTCCCTGACGTAATCTATACTC
Source organism: Carassius auratus (assembly GCF_003368295.1). NCBI lineage: Eukaryota > Metazoa > Chordata > Actinopteri > Cypriniformes > Cyprinidae > Carassius > Carassius auratus. The sequence goes on along the minus strand of NW_020523775.1, from coordinate 26,415 downwards.
AACGTCAACAGGAAAAGTAGGGATCTCGAAAGTTTCTGGCCATGCAGTCCGTAGACAATGGCGTGGATGATCAGAAGCCACAGATAGGACTTCAGTGTCAGCTGTGCTAGGGGTTGGTGACGTCACAAGGGAGACAATCTTCAGTGTAGGCTTATCTGTCAAGTCAGCAATGTTGGTAAGATTCACGAGGGAATTGTTGAAGTCTGGATCCTCAAACTGAAGTGCGAACTTGTACTGAAGTCCCAGCTTTTCTTCAAGTTGTTCCAACAGTGAGTCAACTGTCTGTGGTTTCACAGGAAGTACAATTTTTCGGATGTCGTTGTCACAAATTATAACTCGGAGTACAGTTGTTGTCTCCATACTTGGTCTCTCTACAAAGGTTAAATAATTGAGTTAGTTTTCTTAAAGGGACTGCTCACCCCAATTTCATCATTCTAAACCCATCCTTTGCAAAAATATGATTCAAAAAGTTTCACTCATCCTTGTTTAAAATGTAATGTACACAGAGGCATTCATAATTTCATGTGACTTGTGCAATACAGTTCAAGCATTTAAGGCATAAATGGTTGGGTTTGTTGAGAAATGAACTTCAATATATAATCCATTTAACTGTATATATCCTGTGTGTATGCTATACTGTGTGAAGGGTTGTTCATTTGCACAGGAGAATTTGTTCAAGATTGATATACAGTTTTTTTTCTTTCAAATTATTTATAAATCTTGAAAAAAACTGTGCAAAGGAGAAACCCTTCACACAGGACAGCATTTAAGCTAACCGCTACTCTCTCGAGTACATGCATGATGTGACAATTTAAAGAAAATAATAAATAACATTTCAGTTTGTTTCTCACCAAACCTATTGATCTACTATTTGAACACCTAGTTTAATGAAATTATGTATGCTTTTGTGTGCTCCTGAAGCTATGCCTGCGATCTTCTGACATAGACAAGAGCAGTCAGAAATCTTTTCAAAAATAATTTTTGTCTACAGAATAAGAATGAGACTAAATAATGATAATTTGCAGAATTTCTGAAGTCCCTTTAAAACCTGAATTGTCATTCATTCAGCATATGATATAATGTTTGAGCGTAACATAGGTCCTGCCCCGAAGTGTATAGGCTGGCAAAGGAAATGGGTCATTTAGATCCGAGGGTTTGGTAATTGACAGTGATAGCACAGGACTGCACAGTTCAAAAGAACGCAGGTGCTCAATGTACCAACATGTCAGATCTTTACACACAAACAGAACATCACTGTTGATGACAAGAATTTTGAAAATCTGTCTGAAATCAGGTAGGCCTGAGCAAGTACCAACAGATACAACCATATCTGGATTGTACTTGATTCCATCAATGCTCACAGATGATGCTGCGAGGACAGTGTTCTGAACTGCATATTTGTCTCTCAGGAATTCCTGAATGTTCTGAGGGAAAGTTGACATCAAAGTACCCATCATCTTATCTGTCTGTATGGGTGGCTTGAGAAAGGAGGGGGAGTCAATGTAGTAAGCCAGCAGTCTTTGATGGCGAACAGCCAAAGTTTGTGGAACATTTTTAAAGTTTTTGGTGTCACGGATTACCTGCTTGAACACTTTATGTTTTCCCTCAAATCGCATCGTCCACATATCTCTTAGTGGCCCATATGTTCTTATGAGCTGCGGATAGTGCTCAATATAGTGGTGTTTAGGGCGCAATTTGAAATGAGGAAAGACTGTTAAAAGCAAATGTCTGTGTTCTGAGATCTTTGCATCAAGAAAATCAAGAGAATCCTCAGTGAACTTGAATGCCAACGTCATTTCTAACATATCTTTCAGAAGCAACACAATTTCCCATGTTTTATCATTCTCAGGGATATCAAAGCCAACCATGAGGGGCAGAAGTCTAATAAGCGCCCAATTCTCATGTGCATTACCCCCAATGGTACCTTTTGAGGCAAATGTGCCTGGGATGATTTGAGGCTGATCAACTTTGTCTGAGAATTTGTAAGGAAACTGCTTGATAGCTTGATTCAGGGATTCAAGAGAGATTAATTTCCTTGAGACCAAATCATTAATGCACAAGGACATTTCAATAGGGATGACACCCTCCATAAGGTCATGCATTAGGTCAGGTGGAAAACCACCAACTGTGTGAAAATGTTCCAACCTTTCACTTAAAACACAGCCACCTTTTACACCATATTGCTTTACCAAACTCGCATCGTGTAACACCTCAGCCACATGCCTGTCATGCTCCTGCTTGGTTCTCAGTTCAAATGCTCCCGACCGGACCTCCTTCTCCTGGATTTCACTCCTCGTTGCCAAGCAGAACCGACAAGGGTGCTCAACAGTGAAACTCTCCTGTAGTCCTGCGAAAGAATGAGCACCTAGATTATCAGATGACACAAAAAGTACACTTCCTTTCACACATTCTCCTAACTGTTCAATGTATACACCATGCTTTTCAAGAGTTTCAAGGTCCTGAACAAGTGGTCGCAAGATGTCTGTGTAACCATGTTGTTTTACTGCAGTAGCTCTGCATAAAATTGCTAGCTGAATTGACTGAAGTAATGAACGATCTTTTGAGGGAAGATTAGCTAGAACCCAATAGAGAGCGAACAGTTTGTGTTTTTTTCTAGAAGTGCCAAGGGGATTGGCCAGCTCAAATTCATCAACATAAAGACCCAGAACAATCCTGAAGGTCTCAGTGTTGAAAAAGTCATTTTCTTGATAGTGGGTGCCATCTCGGTAAGTCTTGAATTCATTAACTGATCGATCATTGCAAAGGACCCTATTTAGAATGTCTGGCCTGTTTAGAATTTTCTGCAACATTTGCAGAATGGGCACATAAGAGACCGAGTGTGCATCAAGCTTGTATTCAATTGGCATGACAATCGGAAATTCCCTCTGAAAATATGATGCTCTTCTGCTTATTGTGGAAAGAGGCTCGCCATCTTTGGTCATTGTCAAGATTGGGTTACTTTCTTTTACTGCATTCACAATTTTTCTCACTAATGAATCACAGCCACTCAGTCCATGTTCAAGGAGAATTTGCTGAATTGCATGATAGACAAGGGGTTCTGAAAAAAGTAAAATTTGATTTATTTGTTGAATTATTTCCTGTGCAGCCGAATCAGAAACATGCAAAATTGCCTGCATTTTAAGAAATAGTGAGGCTAAATTGTGCTCCAATTGATGATGCAATTGATCAAGGTTTTCATTCTCTATATCATTTTCCTCCAAATGTTCATCTACAGGATCAGGGCTCAAAGGCTCTTCTTGTTGCACATTATCTACACTGTGAGAAGCAATGTGCAAGAGAACCTCAGATTTCAATTGTCTTTGATCATGTGCTCCATGATCTCTACATATATGTGAATTAAATGTAGAGTAGACATTGCTCTCAAAATTGCAATTGTTGTATGGACACTGCACTGTTTCATGATTTTTTAGATGCTGCCGTAAATGTGAAAAAAAAATTGACTTTGTGCAGGGCTCCTCAAAACTGCAAAGTGGGCAGTTAAATATCAAAGGGATGTTATCACATGGACTGGATTGGCTACCGTGTGCTTGATGTGAATGATTTTTTGTTAAGTGCACCTTTAGTGCATTAAATGATTTAAATGAACAAAGACAATCTGTGTAGAGACATGGAATCGGAGTACTTCTAGAGTAGCTTCCATGTTTTAATCTGTAGTGTTTCAACAGCGGAGCCCTCTTTTCACACGAAAACAAGCAGAACTTGCACGTCCACTGCATGAATTTAAGTCACAAAAATGAGCATACACAAAATAAAAAGACAAAATAAGGTAGTAATTGCTTGTTAGTTACGACATCTTAATTTATCGTGTTGTTAATTTCCATGTGAACGACACGTGAGCATCGAACGTTCTAGAAAATTGTTTCGTTAAGGCCGCACAGGTTTTTACATCTTAAT
>NW_020523775.1:0-20000 GCF_003368295.1 Carassius auratus | reverse complement strand
CACAAAGCACTCTAAACGTTACAGTAGGAAGGATTCATATTAAGTATGTTTTCCATTGCAATTAAGGCTTGGGCTTGATCCCTTCTGACATCGTAATTGTTATTTCAAATGAGAATTAATAAATCATAGCAGTCTAGTTAAGAATGAAAATAGGTCTCCACCAATGGAGCTTCGGACCACTGCTGTCTCAATCTCATGAGAGGTTGTTTACCCCAAACAGCCTTTAAAACATGCCATAATGCTTTTCTGCACATAAAAATACATAAAATGGGAAGAAAACATGACACAAAGTGAAACTTACAGATTAAGCGTGCAGTTGGGATCCAGCAACGAGTGTCTCTTTTCTACACTCATCACTAATACGATATGCAAATGGTTTACCCTTCTCTGCTCACAAATTCAGGGCTGAAGAGAATTCAAAATTTATGCTGAATAATGTTAACTGGTCACATCCCGGGCCCCTGTCAGATCCTCCAGGGTTAGTTCTCTCCCACGGTATGCGACGAGCACTTAAGCTATCACAGTGAATTAGTGTAAGATCTGTAATGCACCTTTAAGTATGTGGGCCCTTTAAAGGCACTTCGAGGTCATCTCCTTGGCTAAATATAAAGTACAACCTTTTGAACATTTATTTTCATTTGCCAGGCCAGTGGCACAGATAGCATGCAAAGGAGTGCATGCACTTTCCTGACCCTCTTCCTCTAATGGCCTGAGCTAGAAAGATGGGAGAGAGGGGGTGAACAGAACCGAGAAACCCTGAAGGCCCCTATATGGAACAGGGAGCCACTTGTTATCCCAGCATGCACAGTAAGGCATGCCAACCAAAAATGCTTTCAGCATGTTTTAGGGAGGGTATAGCGGAAACAGTCGTGCTAAACACAGGATAAGTAGTGCTGGGTGAGGTAAAATGAATCTTAAATAGATGGAAGTAGTTGTAGAACCAAATATTTTGCCAGCAGTTAAGGAATTGTGGCATGGGAAGCCAGTGATTAGCAATCAATGAAGATCTTTTAGACCACTTGGGAATCATCTAGTCTGAGAATGTATGGGTGGCACTTTGAAGGAGAAGGGTCGCACAGGTTGTGATATGACAAAATGGTGAATGCTAAGCTCATGAATATAATTAGCCATAAACAAATAACTTATGATGTTTTAATAAATAAATTAAAAAAAAAAAGAAGAAAGAAATGATAATGTCACAATTACAGATGTCCAAAAATAATTTAAACAAAATGTAAAACTAACTCTTATTACATGGGTAAACATCCTTGCTGACTAATTCAACTACTCAAGCATGCATTTAATTATTATTATCATATTTTTTTTTATAATTTCATACTTATATTTGCTTATATTTGCCACTGACCATTGTTAGATTTTATAAGTCAGAGTATGCATGGACTAGAAACTGAATATCAAATATGACTTCTTGTTTTAGTGCATTTTGTGTACATAATGTTATTTCTTTCTATTATTTAAATGCTTTTTTAATTCATATTTTGATTTAGCTCATTGTTTCATGATTTTGATTGACAAATTATGTGGTTTTATTATTATAATTATTTATTTATTATTTACTTACTTAAACATAAACTTATTTCAGTTACCTGCCAAGGCAACTTTTCTAAAGTTTTTGCTTGATTGTTTGTATTTAATACATGTATTATTTTTTAATTAACAAAAACTATTTTTAATAGTTAATTTAGTTGACAATTTCATGCCTGATGTGAGTGTGTGTATTGTTAAAGAGCAAATGTCTATGTGTCTGTCCTTTAGTACTTTAATTAAGAGAAAAAAAAAGCATACACAAGAGCCACACCACAGACCTCTCCTGGGCATGAAAGATCACTAATCTAGAGAGCCTCTCAGCCACTGGTCTCTTAACCTGAAAATGGACAACTGAAAGAGGAGGAGAGTGAAAGGGAAGAGTATGCGGGGGGTGGGTTGGGGGTGTTCTGCTGACCCCATTAGATGGGGCAGAGCAGTTCAGCCAGAGATATGACAGGACCAGAGAAGAAATGGAGTGAGAGGGGATGATTGGATAATATAAAAGAGTAGGAGTGAAAGTATGAAGGAGTAGAGATAGAGAGAAAGAGAAGCAAACAGATTCGCAGAATGAGAGAAGTCTGCTGATTTGGCAAAAAAACACTGAAAAACAGCATAGTAGGAAAAAACTATGAACAGAGTGTGTGTGCGTGTGTATCTGTGTGTGTTTGTGCCTGTTTGAGGGAGCCGTAAAAAGAAACAAGGCCCCTCATGAAAGGTATAAAGTGGCCACACTTCACTCTGCTTACTGGAGCAGAGCATCAGAGGTCAGCTTCCTGGATGAGTCCATTCACTGTATCTACAGTACACTGAAAGTGATCCGAATTTCACTTAGTAATGGCATAAGGTTGTCTGTAATGAAGTAATATTTACTTATCTCTGACCAATCAGCTGCAAGCTTTAATGTATACATTTGAATAAGCGAAACACTTTGCATACTGTTAACATAACTTAATTTCCATAGTTAGACATATTTAAAAAAAAAAAAAAAAAAAAAATGAAATTAGTAAGTAAACAAGCATAAACAAATACACACATTGTTAGTTTTGCTACCACTGTGTATACTATATATAAATAGCAAACAAATGGAATCAATCAAACAATCAATCAATCAATCACAGAGAATGTTAGTACTGCTGTCCCTATTTATAATATGTGACCCTGGATCACAGAACCAATTTTTATACATCATCTGAAAGCTGAATAAATAAGCTTTCAATTTATGATTGGTGTATTAGGATCAGACAATATTTGCTCAAGATACAACTATTTGAAAATTTGGATTATGAGTGTACAAAAAAGTCTAATTACTGAGAAAATAATAGCCTTTGAAGTTGTCCAAATGAATTCTTAGAAATGCATATTACTAATCAAAAATTAAGTTTAATATCTTAGTGGAACATGATCTTTACTTAATACTTTACTTTCAATAATTTTGACCCATACAATGTTTTTTTTTTTTTTTTTTTTTTTGGCTATTGTTAAAAACATACCCCAGCGACTTAAGACTGTTTTTGTGGTCCAGGGTCACACACACACACACACACACACACACACACACACACACACACACACATATATATAGATATATAGATATATAAATAGCGAATGAATGCATGGATAAATGAATGAATGATAATGCTGGCATTGCTGTCACTGTGTATTGTATACATGTCTGTTTAAGAGTGTTCTGGAAAAGTACCAGGGTTAAGCAGGTGAGTTAAAGAGTAAAGCAAAGCAAAGAAAAGAGAACTGGGCAGATGTGTAGAAGGAGGGCTGAGGGCAGGATTATGAGAAAGGTAGAAGGCAGAAGCCTGGTGGTCTCTGCACCATGGCTGCCCCAGACAATAGCCGCTAATTGGCCTGGATGTTGGTGGTCCAGCTGGAATTGCTGCCGGCCCATTGGACAGAGTGCTTGTGGTTACAGCACACTTGTGCAGTGAGGTGCAGTACAGGGGAGTTTCGTTTACACAGCCATGTCACATATAACTAAATCATTTTTCATGGTGTGTAATGAAGGTTGCCACTGTGCTGGTATCATGCAAGCTCCAGGAAACGTGACTACATCTACTCACCATCACACTTGGTTCAGAGGTACTGCCTTTGCCACCTTACAGGGGCCTAAAACTAATGCTGGTGACACACACATACACAAACATACATGGGCATAGACACACTGGCAAAGTAACCCCACAGGGGAAACATCTGTATGTTTGCTGGAGCAGTTGCAGGGAGTGTTAATTATGTATCAATGAGCCAAATGTACACAAGGATGTCATGCAACCAGCATCTTGTGGCCATTTTCAGACATGTCAGCACTCAGACTGTGGAACTGTTTAATGTACAGAGCTAAATATTCATCCTGCATTAAGATAGACAGCAAACACTTTTCACTAAAGTAGATAGAGAAGGGTAAGGAAGCAACGAAGGAAGAAATAAATAATTGCAATGCTCTGGCAAACCCATAGAACTGTTATAGAACTGGTGAATGAGGTTTACAGGTTTCATAGAAAGAGAATGATGAGCATCAAATCAGTCACTGCAGAAAAAAATCCTTTTAAAAATCTTTTAGATTTTTTAAATTATTTTATTTTATTTTTACAGAATTTCTTGGTTAGTAACACAGCACTGTAAATAAATAAATGTTTTCCCAGGTAATTACAATTAGCATCATTTAGTAACTGTGGTTACAATTACTCATAAGAACATAAAATGTGTAAAGGGCATTACAAAGCATAAATAATGTATCTCATTTTCAGTTTTAGAATTATATATATATTTATATTAGGGGTGTAACGATAGGCGTATTCGTACCGAACGGTTCGTTGGACTAATTAATTATATTTGAAAAAAAAAAAAAGTGAAATATAATTATATGCGTTCAACAAGGTAGCCCAATAACCCACACGACGTAACAGGCAATGCCCCTGACACCCCCGAAATAGAAAAAAACACCAACTTATATGTTTATGTTAGGCTACTCAGTCAGGCGCTCGCTCACTCAGTACGCGCTGAAGGCTCATTGCAAAATAGCCAATGCGTTTAACAGACCAAAAAAGAAGATCCTCCAATAACCAACAGGTCTGGTGTTTGGGTGCACTTTGGATTCCCTGTAAGCTATAATGGTGATGGCAAGAGAGTGGTGGATAAAAAAACCACGGTATGTCACATCTGCTACATGACAATAGGGTACACCAGCGGGAATGAAAAAAAACAAAAAACAAAAAAAAAACAGCGGGAATACTTGAAACATCAACTCATTTACGCCGACATCACCTTAGTGTGTCAGTATCTGGGAAAAGACGAAAAAAAGGAGAAACATACATGCAACAAAGTATCCCCGCAGCATTTAGACAGACATTTCCAACGGATTCAAACAGGGCAAAAGACATCACCACAGCGATTGGTAGGCTTCATTTACGTTACAGCCGCGGATATGAGACCTTACTATTTACCATTCATTCTATCATCACCATTATAGCTTCCAAAGTGCACTCAAACACCAGACCTGTTGGTTATTGGAGGATCTTCTATTTCTGGTCTGTTAAATGCATTAGACATTTTGCAACGAGCCTTCAGCGCGTGCTGAGTGAGCGAGCACCTTAGGGGCCATTCACATATCGCGCCTAAAAACGCGTGGAAAATGCTAGGCGCCTCTTTCTTCTCCTTTCCAAAGTGCTCAGGCAGAAGCGCCCCTGAGGCATCTGCCTTTGCTAAGCAACAATGACGTGCTCTCTCCATGAAGACGCGGAAATTTCAGCAAAGGATAAATGGATTTACAGCTCTAAAAATTGCTTGCAGTAGGCTAGCTCTGCTACTAAATTTATTTCAAAATTGCAATCCATATACAACTATGATCAGCTGTTCCTTCATCTTGGCTGAGCTTTCAACGTTGTTACGGGAAAGGATGAAGCTGATTGGTTAGTTCTTGTCACATGACCCGCGGTGCGCTTGCGGCATTCTGAAAAGTTGAGATGTTTTTACATTTTGCTGTGTCTAAAACGTACCGAACCGTACTTAACCGAACCGTGACATCAGTGTATCGTATCGAACCGAACCGTGAATTTTGTGAAGCGTTACACCCCTAATATATATATATATATATATATATATATATATATATATATATATATATATATATATATATATATATATATATATATATATGTGTGTGTGTGTGTGTGTGTGTGTGTGTGTGTGTGTGTTTGTGTGTGTGTGTATTCCAAAACTATACAAAACTCATTTCTATTTTTTTTTTTTACTCAATGCTAAGCCACACCTGGCAAGTGGCCCCCAGGTAGTTTGAGCTAGAGACCCCTAATCTAAGCCAATATGCAGTTTCCTTACATTTAGTCTGTGATTGTACAGTTGAAGGGAAAAAAAGTTGTAGAGGTCACGTCAGAACATTTCTGACCCAGCATTCCAAAAAATACTTTTATGATGATACAGAGGTGCAGCTCAACCAGGTAGATAAATATGATAATCTTTTGAAAAACGTAGTTCGTGGGATGAAATATTACAGTTGCTATTGTCATAGGGGCGCAGTTGACAGTGCAAGACGCTTCTGGGGCCGACCAGGAAAGAAAACAGTCCCAATTAGCTAGCACAGGCAGGTCAGCTGGGCTCCTAAGTCCTTCTCTCAATTCAGCCCGAAATCAGCATATGCTGCATGTCTTAAAATAAAACTGCAGTTGAGAGAGAGAGAGAGAGAGAGAGAGAGAGAGGACAGAAAAAAAAAAAAAAATTGATGACTAGTAATTTCCTACTACTAAATTCAAAAAAAAAAAAAAAATGTTTTAATTGTCACACCAAACTGCCCCGAATGTAATTTAGAACACTGGTTGACTGTTCTCTCAGTTTTTTCGTCATCAAATGTGTACTATTTGATTGTAAACCTCATCTTTGAAAGTCATGTTTCTAGCATTTGTAATTGTAAAATATCATTTTTCCATCTTAAAAAATATGTCTAAAGTATGACCTATGGTCTAAATGTCAAATGAAACAAACTTTAATTAATGCGTTTATTACCTCAAGAATAGATTATTGTAGTGTTTTATTGGATGTTTGCTCTGCGCTCTTAATATACAAACTCCAGCTTATCCAAAATGGAGCAGCTAGAGTTCTTACTAGTATCCAGAAGTATAACCATAATAGCCCGGTTCTGTCAACTGGCTCCCTATTTAATATCATACACTTTAAAAATTTGCTAATTTCCCTGAATGGTTTAACTTCTCAGTACTTGAACGAGCTCTTATAACTTAATGGTCCTTCACCTCAAAACTCTAGAATATCAGATCATTTTCCTATTTATTGCCCAAACCCTGGAAAAAATCTACCTAGCATTGTTTGGGAGGCAGACACACTCTGTCAGTTTAAATCTAGATTAAAGACACATCTTTTTAAACTAGCATACACATAACACACAACCACTTTTCTATGATTCAAATCTGTTAAGGTTGCATTAATCAGGTGAACCGGAACTGAGAACATTTCCTATTACACCCAATATACTTGTTACACTGTAAAAAGAATGGCTAACATTAGTGCTTTATTCTTATTCCGAGGTCACTACAGCCACCCAGATCCACTACGTATTCAGATAAGATGGTGGATCAGCACCTAGAGATGATCTCTATAGCCCTGAATGTTAGCAGGTTCCTTGCCACTGTCACCTTTGGCTTGCTAAGTTGGGGACACAATTTCTGGTAACATTGTTGACTTGACTGCAAAATATAGGAATAGATTTAAAATGAGCTGGACGATGACATGACTGAATCAGCAATAAACTGATGGTTTTCTTTTGTCCTCTTGTATTATCAGCACACAGTTTTCCTGTTTAACACTGCAAAGCTGCTTTGACACAAACTGTATTGTATAAAACGCTTTACTAGAGATTAGATATAACACTACTATAAGAAAAGAAAAAAACAAGAAATATAAATCAATTACATTCAATCAGTTACAGAATCTCATTTCCATAAAGGATCCAGAATTACTCAATTTAGATTGGTGTGGTGCTAAAAAAATAAATAAAAATTGTCTGTATTTGAGGCATATCAAGCGTCACACTGATGAGGGTGTGCTGCACACGGCCCGTCCAGATGTAGCAGCCTGCCAGACACAACAAACCCAGCCTCTAACCTTTACGCATGGCCCACATTTAAGAGGGGCCATAAAGGATCAGGTTACAGACTGAAAATAGCTGCCCCAACCCCCTTCATCTCCACTCCTAACTCAGGCTACCTTTAAATTCAGGACTGTGGCTCTCTACAGATGTTCCTTTCAACACGACCCTGCAGACTGGTAGGGAATCTGAGTAATTGAAGGATGTTGTCAATCCAGCTAAGTCCTTTACTTGGAAGTGAGATTGCATGACCCTTGTCTGTCTGAAAGAGTTTGAGGAGGGAATTGTGTTATCGCTCAAGGTAGCAATCTGGTCCCCTTTGAGTTTCTCCGAGGCTAAAGAGTCAGAGTAGCATGTCAAAGAAGTTTCATAATGAATCTATTGTTGAAAGAATTGTTTTTCTTTTTTACTTTCCAATTCTTATCTATGAGTTGAGAAATGGAACAAGTGTTGCTTTGTTGGCTGGGTATTTGTCATCCAGAGGTCAAGGAGGTCTAAGGGAAGTTATTGTACATTTATACAAAGATAAAATGTATTCTTGTACAAAAGATGGGCTGTAGAAGCTGTCCTTCAGTTTGAATGGCATTGCTACGTTTCTTCGCCCTGTAAGGCTAGGCTAATTAGATTAATTTATGTGTGCACACATATATCCTTCTCTTTTGAGATGCACTTCCTGTGTAATGAAAGCCCACACTGTGTTTGATATCAACACCAGTGGTCCACTCTCACACATGACCTCTGAACATGACCATGATCTGTGCAGCCAGAGGCGGATGGGGCAGGCCATGTCTCTTTCCACTAGCACTATGACCTCATTCCTTTCAAGTGCATCTGCTTAATTAGCAAACACGAGGAAGGGGAGAATTTAAAGGACCTTAGGCCTCAGGGACACACCCAGTGTTGTATAGTATAACCAATATTGACCTTGAGTAGACTGTAAATATTTGAACTATTTGTCAAAAGAAACTGCCCATTTGCACAAGGGCTTGATCTGAAACTACCACAGAAGAGCTCATCGTGGAGGACTGCTGGTGGACAGTATTTAGTGCAAAATGAAGGTAATTAATTATGAGACATTCCCCACGCCATCATCCTCACACCTGGGAGCTTCTTACAGTGTTTCTAACAAATCTATTTGAGAAAAATTTATACAACAATCCACCAGAGTAATCCAGGTTAAATTAATATCTCTGAGGTATGACAGCAAGTGTTCCATCAGGGATTGAAGTGTGGAAGCCTCTAGTTCCTCTCCCCGTGTTTGATTTAGTGTACTGTAGCTCCAGACAGACACAGACAGACGGTCCCCTCAAGACTGCTCTCTCCTGAGGCATTGCCTCCACTACTTCAACTTTTCCTGAGAGACACACCACCATTCCAAAGAGCACCACTCAGCTGAGAAGTTAAATGATAGGCCGTGTGTCTCTTGAAAAGTTGAGTGCGCTGAAAATCCAGAGTTGAGGGCATTCATATCAAGGATGATAAATACAGTATAATGATAACTATAGCATTTCAATAATCATTCTAATTTTATAAGAATAGAGAAGCTCCACACCACAACTATGATGACACAGATGAGAAAAAAAAACAAAAACAAAAAAAACATTGCAATCGAAATCCATCCAATTTTGAGTTCTCCAGTATTTAAAGCAACAAATGGCATAATTAGTTAGTATTAGTTACACAAAATAAAATTACTTTAGTGACCTGACATAAATGAATAAAAAAACTACAGTGGATCTAAAATCTATTTCTCTATCTGTATTTGCGTGTTTGTAACCTTTACAGATCCCAGCAATTGAAGGACTTAACGTGTATTCACTAAAGAAAAACTCATGTCAATAAATCACCAAGAGAGGCTTGGGAATGACAGGAAACAGGATATTGGGACACTGCTGTCTCAATGGGTCAGTAGGGCAGAGGCCTAGGAAATGACTGTTAGCGTACTATCAACAAACTGCTTGACACCTGACCAAACTTCCTGTGTGGAAAGGAAGTGAGAGTGGCCGCAGGGGCCACAGTTAACAGTCAGCTCATGCATTGATGGGGAGGAAGAAGGAGAGAGAGTGATAAGGGCAGACTTAATCTGCCGTTTATCAGCTATCTGACATGAAGACATGGGCCCATTGCAATATATGATCAAATTTGACATTATTCAGGTTATGAACTATTATTTCAACCTGCCCGAGAACGCACACACTTACCATGCTCTCATTCTCGTACACATACAATAATAGGAAGTAATGCTAATGCCATGTCTAAAATATTTCAGGGTTGAGTAAAGTAGCATACAGTATGAAATGCAAATTACAAATAAAAAATAAAAAAAATCAAGAGCAGCAGAGCCACACACTCGTGAAGTGTTTAAACCGCTAATATGGCATGAATATTAATGTTCTGAACAATGACAATAGCAGCACCGAGCTGTTTACAAGAGCGAGCTGCATGTTTCAGGGCCCAAATCTACTGTTTAGCATGCGCCGATACCAGTCTGCATCAAACACAGAATACACTGAGACAACACTGTTTCAGTCGCTGCTACTCATCATGCATACTGACCTATAGACAGAAGAATAGAAAAAAGGCCTTTGAGACAGAAGGATATATAGAGAAAGGGAGCATACTGGAGCCCAACACTGCACATCTGACCTCCTGTCTTTCTAATCATGGTGTTAGCGTGTCTCTGAAGCAGCGGTGCATGAACATCCTAGCACACTACATATGTTCTAGCCTAGCCAGAGTAATGAAACAATGACAATCCATCCAATGCCTGGCAGTGAGCAGTCTCTAAAAACCTAACATTACACAACAGCTACGCTGAAACATTTAATACGACATTATCATTACCACACACTGCTGTATTAACCTAATAAACATCAGTGGGAGTTACTGTATGATAGCAAACCGGAATTATCACTGCTGTTATCCCGTCATAATTGCACACATAGTAATAGAAGTCACCGTAAATTGGATATTAGTCTGTTGAAATGCTTCATATCATATTGGAACCTGCTGAGATGGTAATAACTAAATGAGAGCATTCATTGCTCTAAACAAGTTTATGAATTTGATAACTGAGGTGAGACCTCGGTTCATTTTGATGTTCCACAAACCGTTAGAGTTTGCTTTTGAATTTATCTCGATTGCCTTCAAGGGTGCCATCCAAATATGACCACAGCTATTCCCCTACGGCTTCTGGTTGATGAGGACAAGGCTTTTGAGGCTTATCTCACCTTTTTTTATAATAGAATTTCAAAATAATACACACATATACACACATACACAACACACACAGTCAGACATTTACTCCCACAGTGAAAAATAAGCACGGGCAAAGAGATTATACTGTCATCCATTTCGTGACACCTGTGAGGACACTACAAACAGTCACTCTTGCTTTATCTTTCCTTTGAGCCGAATGGAGGCTACGGCTTTATTGGTTTGTTAGTTAAGAAAGTAGGCCAGCATAAGCAGGACACAATAATAACTCCTTGAGTGGCTGGGCTCTGACCTCGGCGAGCCCGCAGATGATGAATCTGTGTGCCACGGTACATAAAGCAGGATAAAAGAAGAGGGGGGTGAAGGACAGTGCCTTATCTGAACCTTAATCAGATGCAGATCAGACTAAAAGCATCGGAGCAGCAAATCCCTGCTCCAAAGCACAGCGCCACACCATGCCAGCCACCCTCTCTCTCTCTCTCTCTCTCTCTCTCTCTCTCTCTTTTTTTCCATCTCTCTCACTCACTGACTCCCTTCGCCATCCCTCTCCCTGAGCCTTTTATAAAAGGTTGGTAGATAGATTCAAGTCTTTATTGGAAGATCATATGGGATGACTGCAAAATCCCATTACTTGTTGATTAAGTATTGATCCTACCCCCAAGTATTAACAAGTAAGCTAATATGGAGTGACCCGTGAGACCAGTGGCTGTGGAGCAAAGAAATCAAACGCTTTGGGGACAGAGAAAAAAAGAGGGAGGGAGAAAAAAACAGAGGGATCATACAGGAGACAAAAAGAAGGGCACTGAGTAAAGTGAATAGAAACAGACAGACGTGAAGAAATAGACATTGTGAGCGAGAGGCGCTGCTTCAGATGTGTTAGGGAACTTCTGTCTCTTGACTCTGGTTAAAATGTCACACATCAATGTGCAGATCAATGGACGCCATATTTTTCAGCCTGCTCCTTATTGCCATCATCAGATGGCTCTCCTCTCGTACCTCCTAATGACTTGTGCTGAATTCCCTCCCCCTGTGTTTCAGTGTACTGCAAACTTCTCTTGATCTCTCTTGATTTCATGGGTCCCCTTCGACTGTGCCCTGTGTGCTTCTGACACCACCAACACACCCACATGCTCATACCAAATGGGCACTGGATGTATTCAAAATATGGTCCAAAGCTAATTTTCTTTCACTTTTTATTCTAGCCTTTGGATTCCACTTGGTCTTGTTCTTCAAGCTTATTAACAGTAGTGGGGAAGCTACTTTAAAACTGTAGTTTGACATGTTACTAGGTACATTTAAAGTATTTAAAGGGATAGTTCAGCCTGAATGAAAAATCATTTACCAGCATCATGATGCTTCTCTTTCTTTCTTCTGTGGAACACAAATATGAAATACTTATCTTATTTTGTGTTCCCCAGAATAAAGTCATAGAGGCTTATAATGACTATTTGATGAAAGATGACATAATTTTCATATTTTGTGTGAACTCTCCTTTTAAACAGTTGTCAAGCAGCATTTTAAAGAAAAAAAGAAGAAATTTGTTTTTATATACAGTATATAATCATGTATCAAGGAACTTATATAAAAAAAAACATACAGAATTTGAAGCTATTTAGGGCACACAGTCTTATCTTCTAGAATATAAACAGATTACCTGATTTATTTTTGCAGGACAGTATTTATATGGTAAATAAGCTATGTCACATTTACACTTGAAAAATGTTTTTACTCACAGCACTGAACTAAATATTCAAATGTATTAATTGTTTAACATGAACTCTTGGGAGCAAAAAAACAAAACAAAAAAAAAACACTAAAATGATTCTTCCAAATACTAGATATGCAAGTGAGAATAAACACTGAAGCAACAACAAAAAATTGATTTTTATAAACTACAATGTTAAAGTTCACATTTGGTTCTTTAATACTTCTCCACGAGGTATCGTATCAGGTGTCTACACTTGCCTTCTTGAAGTTAAGCAAAAACAGATATGACTCCTCAAAATCTGGGAAAGGGAGCTATCTGTAGAACAGAATGATGAATGATGGGGAGAAAAACTATTTTCTGCACATCAAAAAATCTGAACCACCAATTATTATAAAAGATATACCAATGCAAGCATTTATGTCCCTTCTAAATTATGATTCCAATTTGGGTTTAACGGAGCTATAAAGAAAGATCTGGCTGTCAAGATTAACATTTACCAAAAATATAATTGCAAAGATGGCTGCCACCCCATACTTCATCTGTGTGATACTGGCTACTTCAGTTTCATGCTTCTATCCCTTTTTGGCAACATGGAGTCAAAGTCACACAAATAAAGCCTAGTCACCTCTTGAGACACGATAAAGCTGTGGCGATTCCACCCCCGTCACCCATGTGCTCACTTCAATAATTCATAATGCATTTAAAACCTATCACCACCGAGATCCCAATGTTTGCTGTTGCACACAGGAAAATTACTTCAACAGAAGTGCATGTGCAGAACATAAACAGACTGTTTGTCTTCATGTAACTGTCATTCAGTACTTTCTCTTTTGTGTAAAGAGAACGAATAGAGATGATAGAACAAGAAAGAATCAATGAGCGAGACTGTCAGAATTTTTATACTAAAATAGAGCCAAGAAAAAAAAAAAGACACAAAGGATTTGTTATTCTGGCAGAATACTCGGTCAGTCGATATGTCCAAAGATTATTCAGATTAGTGATAGGTTTAACTCTGCTCATTGACTTGACGGAGGTTTGTCCGGTTAAAAAGCTGACACAGTCCATTACGAATAACATTTTGCTATTGATTAGTTCATTCCGAGAGAAACTCTTCTACATCTCTCTCTCTCACTCTCCCTTTCCAGCCTTATTAGACAGCTGTGTAAATGATGCATGTATTATGTAACCCGACAAGGTGCATAAAATAATTTTTATGAGTACATTCAAATGTTTTTATAAATAAACAGTATCAATAAGGTATATAATTAGATAGCTGCATTGCTAGTGTTTTCTGGAAAGGCCAGGTTGACTGACGTTGTCTATATGCTTTGTAAGGGAAACAGGTCAATTTAGCTCAAAGGGAATCATTTAATAATGTAAAGGGAATTTGAACAGAATCACTGTTTCATGGCTGATCAATGAGACGCCCTGCGATTTACTGAACAAGCCGTTTAACATCAAATCTGCGCTTGATATTAATATCCAAACTATAGTGAAACACTATCAATTAGCACAGTAACAAGATCGGCAGTTTAAAACATTAACTTGTAAGCACAAAACACAAGATACTTCTCTTTTCAATATGAATAAGGCTTTATTAGATAAATCTAAGACATATAAACTAATCTAACACATAAACGCACTCACACACATTCACACAAGTTGCAGGAAGATCGAAAGTTAGGGAAAGATGAGTTTAAGAGAATGGAAATATGGAATCCAAGTTCACAGCAATACGTTAAACTGCATAGACATGAACAACCATCAATCACGTAATTAGCCCTCGCATTGAGTTCCTCAGTGAGGTTAAAATTATATTAGATACACCAGCACAACAAATATCTGGGAATACATTGCCTTCGTTTCCTGTGAAAGGGACTCCCGTTGAAAGGGGTATCCCGGTGTCGCTGATTGGCTGGAAGTTCAGTAGTGGCTGAAGTGACGTCTTGGGAAGCCCGTGGTTGTTGGCCGTTGGCTGAAGATGGAGTCGTGTGGGCTGGTTGAAGTTGAACGGTCACCCGAGGTCAGGCGTCGGAGACTCAACGTTACAAAACTTAACTCAGAACACGAAACTCTCAAACGGAAAAGAAAAGAAATAAAGTTTGACGAGACAAGGTTGTGTTCCTTCTCATCGTGGCATAGTAGCAGCAGGCAGGCACGCTGCAACCGCGCTCAAAGAACAATGATGACTAACCGCATGGCTAGATGCTACAAGCTAGCCGAAGCATAGCTAGAGACTAGAAGCAGACACTAAAAGCAGACTAAAAACCAGATTTCATGGTGTCCTAGGTATTTAAAGTGGCCTGTTGGCCACACCTCAAATGTTGTCTTGACCAATCAGATATTGTCTTGGCTCGGGGGTATCATAAATCATTTGTTTATCTTACCAAGTATGTGGTCCGAATTTTCCTTTCTAATTTTGGACATGATTCCTATTACCATGATTCCTATTACCATATATTTTACAAATAAATGATTGTCAGGACAATATCAAGCAAGAAAATTCAGTCACACACATACCAAACACAATTATGTATCCTTCAGCTATTCCATAGTTATTAAAAAAAAAAAACATACTCAATAAGTGATTATAACATGATAGTCAAATGTGTGGGTTACCCATAAATGAATATGGAGTGATGCGATGGACTGATTCATTTATAAGTCTTTTTCATTCTGGTCCATAGATCTGTACAAAAGCAGTTTATTTGCCATTCTCATGGCAAAGACTTCTGTGGAGAACAAAGCCCTTAGGAATTTCAGTCTGGTTCTGCTAGGTGGGGGGAAGTCAATGGAAGCATGTAACTCATGGGTTTACATGTGATGTCCAGCGTTGCATTTCCATTACGAACAACAAATTTGACACCAAATTTATCTTCTTAGAATTGAAATTGTAGATAATTGTTCCAGTGGTGTTAATGTTGAAAGCTGTGAACAAGTTGGTTGGTCATCTTGCTTGGTTCTTGTGGCACTAGAACTGATTTATGACTTCCTGAGGAATTCAGCTCTCGTGTTTCAAACATCGCTTTGATAGACTCTTTAATTTGTCTGGTTCGACTCATTTCTGTTACGCTTCAAATGTTTCACTCAGCACAAATTCCAAGTTGGGACCATTTGGAATTGAATTAGGAATGCCCTTTTAAGCTCCTATAACTGATTTCTATACTAATATAACTGTAAAATGATGATAGAATGATAGAAAAAATTAACAATCCATTGATCGATAGATACTGTAGATAGATAGATTTTGCTCAACCCTTGTTAGAACATTAGTCTTCACTTAGTTTTCCCAGAAGATACTTCTTGAAAGCCTTTGGACTGGGCTTTGGGTAAGAAACACTGTGCCTCTTCTGCTTGCTTTTAACAGGCACTTTGATTGAGCTTAGCAAAAGTTTGCTTTAGAATACAAATACAAGGAGGCACAGCTAACTCGTTTTTTATTAAGTTTATAAAGGTCTATTGATCGATCATTAAGAAACTGTCTGGGTCTCACTGCAAAATGGGTAGAACCTGTTTGTAGAGCTTGCTGAGTAACCAAATAATTTCTCAGCCTCTATTTATTAGAGATGCAAACTCCTTATAGCACGGAGGACAGAATGGATGAGGCGTGATATTTGTCAGACTAATGGCCAATTAAGCCCCTAAACAAGAAGGTAGGCGATTAGTATCTCGTCGACCCCCTCTGAAACATTAACATGCACTTTAAAAGTTCGATTTCAGTTAGACTAATACTATAATTTGTCTTTTTCCAATATCATATAAATGGTTTGACCAAAATCGGGCCAATTAATTTAACCACAAAAGTAATTCCTTTGCCAAACGATGAGATTATTTCATTAATAAATAAATGTAAAGCAATTATTTAGGTCTAACAGTCTATTTAGAGACAGCCTGCATGCAGTCCAATTCCTAGCAACTTAAACTGCACAAACAAAAAATATGGTAAAATTTAATCCATTAATATACAAAACCCAGAAATGTATATCTCACTACTGTACATGTTGTCATGTGAACAAGCTGTCACCACAGCATGAAGTTTGACTCAGAAGACAGTCATCCGGTTTCTATATAAAAAATTAAATGAAATGTGAAACCTTATCTGGAACTCGGATTTCCAACCCTGATTTTAATTGTATGTGTAAATGTAACATTGAGAAACACCCATCAAACTTTAGCTCGGTTGGAGAAGAAAGGGCTTCGTTTTATACAAGACTTATAGCGGTAGGCCCTTGACATTTTTGGTTTAAACTACACCATTTAAACAGTTCTTCCTTCTTAGGATGTATTTTTGCAGTGTTTTAGACATTTTGATAAGGTGTTTTAAATATACATTAACAATTTCCAAGTTACCAAAACTTTAAGCTCCACACTGTCTTTATTTTAGCCTGCATGACCTAAAATAAAGCTTTCAATATGGGGGCTTGGTGTACAACTTAGTCTACAAATGTATTGAAACCAGGCCCGTTGAATGCTGCCAAAATATTCTGTGGTTTTGTGGAGTTTAGATGACTCTCCCGTGATCTAAGATGGCTTGGAAATTGGATCTTGGCATATTATAAGCAGGGCTCGAGAACCTTGGGCTGCCTCAGTTGAAAAACAGAGACATGAATCGGTCCCAGGAACACTGGGACACACAAAGCCTTGATTGACTGGATCAGATGCTCGGTACGATCAGATACTTGGGCCCAGTTGAAATCAAAGGGAGGCGGGCTCTTTAAGCACACATCGGCGGAAAGGGTGGGGGCCAAGGCTCAGTTCTAAAGAGCCCAACGATCCTGTCATTTGAATCCACTGGATCCTGCAGTATCGGAAAGGTCAGCGCAGCTTGTCTAAACATGACAAATAATGCTCACAGAAACTGCTCAAGTCCTTCAAATCCTGCTGATGTGCTTTGGGAAATTAAACCGAGTGAGATGGAAAGATTTTTAAAGAAGATAGCGGGAGCAGTTCCATCGTTCCCTTCGCTACACCCATGTGGTGACAATTGTAGTGCCCCCTCCTTCCCGGCCCCCTCCCCCTACCATGTTAAGGAGTGGAGGACATCAACATGCACAGCATGTAATGATGTCAAAGATCTATTTCATGGTGAACGTTTGGTTTGAATTAGAGGCCAGCGGGAGTGCGGACTCTCACACACTCTAGAAGCGTCCCTTTGTTCCTCCCTGATCTGTGGTGCAGAGGAGATCTCTCTCTTTTTCTCTTTCTCCCTGTCTACAACCTGCCCTCTCCTCCCATCTCCTGCCCTGCCATTATGCATATACTCACAAAGCCTCGATGTTTGCACTCTTAGATGGATAATTTTGCAAATGCTAACATTTTCTGAACATGCAAACTAACACATACACTCTTTAGCATCCATTTGGCACTTTTAAACGCACAACTACGCTGCATAACACTGTTGCTTAAACACATATATGTACATTTACACTAATAGAAACCTAAAAGTGTTGCCACGTAGCGTTCCCAAGTCATTACATTTCTCAGAAGCTGAGAAAAAGCAGTTTAAACATCCAGATTTTCTGTGAGGTGAATATGGATTCAGAGTAGACATGGACGAATGAATCAATGGAAAGTTTGAGAGGCTGAGAGGAGAGGAGCTGACAATGTGACCTTTTAAAGATCCCAAGGTGACTGTCATTTACAGGTTGGGTATTGACACGACCAGTCCTGAAAGAGCAGGCCACTGTGAGGGAAAGTCACAGAAAGTACACATGTGTCAGAACATGCAGACAGACTGAAACTATAAACACACATTCATACACAACTAACAAGCAAAAGGCTATGTGCTTGCTTGTGTCAGCTTCTGAGGCTGTTTGTAAATTCCTGCCTCAATGTGACAGGTCAGTGTGCCAAACTTACAGTAGCCAGCAGATGGAAGATGCCCCTTCATGCATAAGGCACACGTCCACAAATATATAACAACTCTTTATAGAAACGGCAGTAACCCAGTTTTAATGCTTAACCAATGAGAGAGAGAGAAAGAGTGAGAGAATGAGAGAGAGAAAGAGAGACTTGGATGTGAATACATGCTTTCCATTATTTACTAGCTAAATAAATAAATAATGTATTTAGGTAAATAAAAATAAAGGAAATAGTTTTACAAAAAAAATAAAAATAAAAATAAAAAATAATAATAATAAAATAAAACACTGCTTCAGATTTAATAGGTAATTAATTTGTTTACAATAAACATTTTGATGGTTGGTTTGTTTTCAAGTCCTCACAAAAAAATATTATTTTATCATTGCTCCTAATTAAATCAAATTGTACGCAATTTATTCATGGTCAAATAAGGAAAACAACATCAAGATGTGTTGCTTACCACCAGAACATGTATTTCATAATGACAGGTTTGTTCTTGTGTGTTCATTCATGCATCAAAATCATTACAAATCAAAAAACATCCTATTTCTCCAAGGTTGAACAAAACTTTGAGAGTTTTAGTCGAAACAAACGTCTCTATAAATAACCACGTTCATGTAATACAGATCAAACTGTAGAGACGTTTGAAGTGTAAGCAATATATGGAAGTTGCTCAGCTCTCCCAGATCGATTGAGGGTTTTACAGGGGTCAGAGAGGATGCCTGAGGGAGAAGAGGAGTCAAACATAATGTTGGGTGTCAGACTGTTGACATTTCAGATCTTCAGATGCATTCACTATGCCAAAACAGATAGAGAAAAAAGGACGCCAGGGGCAGTGTGCACATGTACAGTATGAGAGTATGTTGCCTGAAATGGCCAGGGTCACAGTAAAAGTTGACAGGCCATGTTGCCAATAATCATAATCATTATGGGTCATGCTTTTATGCAGATGAATCCAGCATTAATTTGCATAACTTAATTATTATTATTTTTTTGCTAGTTTTAGATGTTATTTGTCTAGATATGTCAACAATATGTAACTGCTGTTTTAATTGTATGGTACGTTTCTGCAAACCACTGCTGATCATTTTACTTGTAAAACATAATAGGGGTAATAATATCAAAGTCTGAACACATACACACACACACAACAAAAACACTTATTTACAGATGACGAAATGTAATACAATTCTTAACAATCCCATCTGTCAAATAAAACAAAGAAAGAAAATCAGAATTGAGTAACGCTTCAAAAATAATCAAAAGTAGTTCATGCATAACAATAAAATACGCCAAAATTATAAAACAAGGTAAATTACACCAAAGCTACTGTAATTATGATGCCAACTATTGTGACCTACAATAACAAACATCCCAGGATGTGGGGAGTTAGAATGGCTGTTTGTAAAGTGGATAATAATCCTACACCACCATGGATTGACCCATATCTGCCACATGCAAGTGGGCTGGTGTTGATCCCCAAAGCTCATCTCCTGTCTCATGAGCCGAATGCACTGCCTGGCCCTGGCTCTCACTTCTGGGTTG
>NW_020523774.1:0-120671 GCF_003368295.1 Carassius auratus | reverse complement strand
GCTGAATAAAGTCGTCTGTTTTTGCTATTTTTGGGCCAAATGTATTTTCGATGCTTCAAAAAATTCTAACTGACCCTCTGATGTCACATGGACTACGTTTTTCTTACCTTTATGGACATGGACAGTAGACCGTACACACAGCTTCAATGGAGGGACTGAGAGCTCTCGGACAAAATCTAAAATATCTTAAACTGTGTTCCAAAGATACGGGTTTGAAACAACATGAGGGTAAGTTATTAATTACATAATTTTGCTATCTGGGTGAACTAACCCTTTAAGTGCCCTCTTGTCAAAGCAAAATTTCCTCGAGTTTTTTTTTAAAATAACATTCACTTTTGTGAATGCCTGCCCACGCCCAATCATAATACTAGTACAATTTATTAATAATAATTTAGCCGTAAATAAAATGACCAACATGATGACATTTCACCTGACAACGATTCCTCACTTCACACGTGCATTTTTTAATTGCTAGAGGTTGTTTTCAACACCGTGGCAACTGGTAAGTGGTGTTTCATTCTCAGCGAAGTGATTTTGATGTTTATTTACTTATTATTATTTTACAAGAACGATGTGTTGTGAGAACATGCAGATGTGTTGTTTATATTGCTGTGTGTAGCCTGTAGTGTAAAAGTAACGCTAGCGTGCTGTTTGAGGAAGAAAAGTTTCAGAGGCATCGAAGGGTCTGGTCTTTTTTATGTTATTTGACTAAACTATTATTATATTAAAGTACTTTAATTTTTTTAACACGTAGAGTGCCTTAAAAATAATTATCACAACACTGCTAAGGCTTATTCAGATTTTCTCATTCTCTGAATTACCATTATAAAAATAAAAGCAATTCAGAAATAAATTAAAATATTTTTATATTTTAAATGTGACGCAAATATTTTTTTTTCTTCAACAATAGCAACAGTAATACCAGCAAGACCACTTTAGCCTGTAAACTCAATAATATCTCTCTGGAAATAAAATGTAAATTTATCAAATGTCAATAAAAATATACGTAATATACCTGATATCAAAGCGCAGTGGTGAAGGATATGAATAACAAATGTAGCCTGTCATTTGTTTACGTTGCAATGGTGTTCAATATTAGACAACTACAACAGTATAATAATATTAATCACTATATTCCAGTTGTATCAGTTTTTTTATGTTTTGTATCAATATTTAAGGTGGACTTATTGATTAGGTGCGAGAGTAGTAGTGATGATTAAAATAATAGATTAAATAATGCTGAAATAGTAAATTGACCCAAAAGTTTGGAGCATATTGTTTGCAAACTGCAATTGATTAATTCATTCAAAACAAAGTAGTTTGATATTCTGTGTTGTTTTTGTTGTTTAGTAGCAGTTAATATGCCAGTTATTAGCCATGTCCAGTGTATTTTTTGTTGGTTTTCATAAGATCCCCCTTGAAATGACCAGGACCGCCCCATTGCCTCCCCCCAATCAAAATTGTCTGGAGCCGCCACTGTCTGTAATGCTTTACAAGGGTGCATTCATTTGATAAAAATACAGTTCCACCTCAAGTGTGTACATGTAGTGTTTATTCTCTTTTTGGAAATTCTATTTGCATATTTTTATCTGCTATGCTAAAATATGCATAAAAATGCAGGTATGGAATCCCAGCTAATCACATCAAACCTGGCTAAACATCTCAATGCTGCTTTTTTCTATTAAAAGCAAGTGCAAATCAGATATGAGACCTATTTCAAAGACAAACATTTTTATAACTCCTTTACATTTAATCTCATAATGCATCACATGTATGTATTGCACAAATCGTATAAAAAACTTTTTACTACCAGGATATTGAAGTATATTGTAAAACGTATTTTTCGTTCCACAGAAGGGTTTGGAACAACATAAAAATGGGAAAATGGTCACAAATCTTTAATTTGGGGTGAACGATCCCTTTAAGGAGAGCAACACCTGCTTGAGCCTCATAATTCCACACACGTTCAACTCTCGTGCTCCTGAGAAGTGGGAAGTGTGTAGATCCGTCTGCTATCCAGCCTGTTATTTTCTTCTCAGGAGAGGTTTCAGAGCCCACCGCCTCTCATTTAGTGCCTGCTACTTTTTGAATTTTTGTAATTGACAATCTATCTATGAAAATAAATTGTGATTATCGTTTTGTAAAGATAGAAGAGACACTCGGGGAAGACGTTCCAGATTTATGTATTGAATCTGCAGAGTTTTACTACTGTGTGTGTCTGTGTTTATGACGGTGAATGTGTGTGTGTGTTGAGAGCGAGAGATACGAGCTGTGAGCTGTAGCCACGGGTCAAGTGTTCGCTCTATCTGCCGCTGGAGCAGTGAACACACTGAACTTCGTTGATGGTGCGTTTGGAGGAAATTAATCAGAGCAGGAGGGTTAATGAAAAAGCCCATATGTTTGACAAAGCTGACATAAATCACACATTCTTCCAAAGACACACTATCATGCTACAGCCAGGCCTCTTTTTTTCCAAATACACACTAATTTGAAATCCATTTTACTGGTATAGCCAGAAAGACAAGCAAAAATGGTTTTTGATGTATCTTCATCGGCTAAACACACAGTAACAGGTGAAAACAAACACACACAAAAGCCTTTTATCCTCCTCTGGTTTCTTATTGTGCGCTTTCGGCTCTTATGAGCTTCATCATCCTTGATCATCATTAGTCTTTTTCACTGCTTGTGTTCGTTCAGCTCAGTGTTGTTGTTTTATATGCCATTGTCACTGATGACATAGTATGTGAACTTTTTTCAGGTAAATTAGGTTTCTTTCTGTTTTTTTGTTTTTCTATACCCAGTGTTATCTATGAACAGTTACTAGGATGATACATTTTCATTGAAAATAATAACCTTAAAATAACCAAGTTTTGTAGGTGGAACTTTGGTTGCAGAAAGTACAGATACATATAATTGAACGTAATAAAATTAAATAAAACAGTAATAATAAAAAGAAAAGACACAAAATGTAAATGTAAATATGGTAATAAATGATGGAGAAGAAAATCCATTATAAATGTTCCATTATAGTTTTACATAAAATGTTCCATTATAGTTCCATTATGGAATTAGCTTGTATTTACTTTTTTGAGTTTTCATTAAAATTTTTAGTTTACATTTTCATATTTGTATGAGCTTTCATAGTTTTTAAGTTTTTATTTCTATTTAGCTTCCGAATTAATTAAGTTCTAGCAATTTTACTTAAGCTTAAACTGCTTTATTTCAGTAATTAAAAGATTTTTAACAGTTTGATTTAATTTATAATGACGACAATGATTTCATCATACCTTTTAGTACATTTACTATGTTAATACAGTGTTGTGTAGAAAACACACACACACACACACACACACACACACACACACACACACATATATATATATATATATATATATGTGTGTGTGTGTGTATATATATATACATATGTGTGTGTGTGTATGTGTGTGTGTACCATGGTAAAATGTTTTTAAATGTGTAATAGAACCTTGTTTGTATTATTTTTATATTATGTTTATACCATATTTTTGCTCATGTATACTATGGTAATACTATATCATTATAACACTAGTTTAGTTTAATATTTTTTTGAAAAATATTTCTGCTTTCATATGTCGCTGTTGTTGAATATTAAAGCTCTGCGTTCTGTGTGTGCAGGTCTTGCATACATGAACGAGGAGAAGAAAGAAGGCCTGAGGCATCTCAGCACGATGCTACAGGTTTATCTCAGTGAGGAGAACCACGATTTGTCTCTGTTTCCGCCTGGCCTGGACCCCATCAGCCTCCTCGCCAGAGTAAGTGTCCTTTCGTTGTCATCTGTGGCAGTCAGCAGGGGTCGCGCTCTCGGATCTCACGCAGTGTTGTGAATGGAGTCAGTGTGTCACGTCAAGCACGTACCGCGCCGCTCGGTTATCACCCCGTCCTCACATCACCTGCTGTGAACCCATGCTGCTATTTTTTGTCTTTTATCCTCATAACAGCGAACACGTTGTTCATGGATTCTAAATGAAGTCATTTCTTGTTCAAGGTTCAATTTAATTTTAACTTCCAGGAAATAGTCAAAATAGATTCAGTTCAGTGGAATCATTAAGTAGGATCACATCCAGAATCACGACATTCCTGACGATTCACATCTTAAGTGGCCGTTCCCATAATGTGCCGGAGGTGCCTGCTAATGTACTAGTTTATTTACAGATGTGTGAGATGGTGTGTTTGGATTGGATCTGTGAGGGTAGGTTTTATTTGCTTGTTTACCGCCCGTCACTCCGTGCTGTAATTGTGAACACGTTGAGTGAAAGATGCGTTTCAGAGTGAACACGGTCATCTTCTCTTTAGGATCGCATGTAAACACAGAAGGGGTTGCGCATCTGGCCCGTAACAAACAAATGCCTGTTGCATGTGAACACAAACACCTGTTTTATATGAGAGACAGCCAGCAGCCATCTTTCTCTTATAAAGCATCAAAGACCCAAATGTGGATTTGATAAGCATTTCTGATTCAACACTAAACACCACCGTGGGGCAAGTAAAACATGCAAAGATGCTCGAATGAAGACGCTTTTGCATTTGTTGACCTTGATTTGCAAGTTGTTGTTTTATTTGTTGTTGCAGATTTTGTTAAAATATTGTCAAAAATGAATGATTTAGAAATACTCTTTTGGGGCCAGTGTGTCGCTTTGCACTTGACTTTTCTGTCCGATGTATAGGGGTAAAGAAACATGTGATGGAGAGGAAGTGCACCAGGACTCACATATAAATCGTGCTGCCATAATGTGAATCTCTCTCTTATTCAGTAATCATTATTCTCAGCATCTCTGCTCTAGATTATGTCATGTAGACCTGCGGGCGGCAGCAGGCTGATACGGGTCTGACCCAGATACATGACCTGAACCGACTGCTCCACATAGCACACCTCAAGAAAACACCACAGTCAGTAAAGATGACTTTGAATGACTGCTAAACTTTACTGTTTCATTAGAACAGTCTTGTGTGTGTATATATATATAAAATTTTAAAACTAACACTAGCTTCTCTAATATTTTTCTATTCTATTCAATATGTCTTATTTATTATACAATTATAAAAAAAGAAACCTTGCTAGGTGTACTGCGTTTAACTTGAGTCTTGTTATTGCACTTGCATTTCATTGCTCTTTTGTTTTGTTAAACGTAAATCTATATATACAAGGTGTTTTGTGTATATATATATATATATATATATATATATATATATATATATATACATAAAAATACTAAAACTACATTTATATATATATATATATATATATATATATATATATATATATATATATATACATAAAAATACTAAAACTACATTTATATATATATAAAATGTATGTATGTGTTGATGTATTTATTGTTTTTGTTGAATGATTTGCAAACATTACCTACTCTTACAATGGATTTTCTTTTTTTTTTATCTGAGGAGGAATCTGGGCTTCTGTCTTAACTTTCTCTCTCTCTCACTTTCTTTCATTCTTCTACGCTTCATTAATGTGATTCAGTTAACTCCTGGATGAATATTTATTTTTAGGTGTGGGTGGAAAACAAATGTGCAAACTGGAAGAAGTGCGCTGCTTTTGACCCTGACGGCTGATATATCTCCCTGTTCTGCATTAACTCGGCTCGTGAGAGTTTACTCTTGTCCCAGCTTCGTCTTTAGCATTACAAACATGTTCAGCCATGTTAAACCAACACCCTGCCCATCACCGAATCAATTAACCAGCGTGAAAACAAGCAGCCGTGGTCCAAAAATGATTTCCATTTCAAATCAGACCGATATTCTGTGCCATTTGCTGAAACTAATTGCTGAAACTAATTCTCTTATAATAATCAAAATTCTTCCCTTACATGCAGTGGAAGCTCCTCAAGGGTATTTGAGATGTTTGTTGGCAGCGTAATTTATTTATTTATTCATATTAAGCAGGAATTACCCAAGAACTAAAGTAGGTAGGAGGTAAAATCTCCAATTACAGTAATCAAACTGAGTGAGGGATGTGTCAGAACATGTGAATTTAGATTAAAGTCCAGATCCGGAGGGATGTTCATTCATGCCATTCACATTGCAGAACTGAAGTGATGGTGAATATGCAGCTTTGATTAAAGTTTCAGAGAATGCTAATGTTATTGTCCAGGGCTTTAGTGCATACAGTATTCGGTTCTGTTCATTTTTGCATATGTGTGTTATGAACTCAAAAGAGAGCCTTTATAGTCAGACTGAACAGTTCTGATTAACTGAGCTGATGGGTTTTCAATATTCCAGAAGAAAGTGATTTGAGTCACAGCAATCTGTTAACAGCTTTATAATGAGAACTAACTACCATCCTATTTATCACGGTTTTGTTTTCTTGTTATTGATGCTTGCTCATTAGGGTTAGGGATTTGAACAAAACCATAAGTATTAAACCCTGGCATACGTTCTATATAAGATCTAGTTTTCTTTGACAGCAGATGTGATATCATCTGCTACTCTGCTTTACCTTGTTTTTCCGTCATTCACAGCTGTTGTATGAAGCAGCATTAATATTTTATATGTCCTCTTTTTTTGTTTTATTTGTCTGTATTTTATAATGATCTGATGTGCCCAGGTGAGTTATCTGAGGTACCAAATCAAAGGAAAGCAGAAGTCCATCTGTGTATGACAGACCCAAATGAGACCGCATTTATCAGTGCTGTATTAATACATAACAGAGGAGCTCTTCATGACATCACCAGCAGACAAACAGCTCCTTGACCTGAAAGAGCACCATCCAATTTAAATATTAGTTGTTTGTGACCAAGACTAGCCAACTAGAAGCAACTGTATAAAGCCTGTGTATATAATACCACATAAATTCTATAAAGCCTCTATTCATTAAGGCATTCTCTTTTCATTGTATTGGCTTCTTGATTGCGATATTTGAAACATGCATTTTTAGTAAAGCGGTAACCAAAAGACCATGAATTTAAGAGGGTTGAATAATTTAGTAGTGCCTTAGAATTAGAGTAAACATAATAAAGCTATTCTTTTTGCATTATTCATTGTTAATGTGCTGTATAACGTGTGTTGTGTGATCTCTGAATGAATGACTGGAGACAGTTCGTTTTAGTGAATCAAACACCTAACAAATGACTCTTATGAACCGGTTATTTTTAGTGAATCAAAAACACAATAAAATGTGTAGTCCAACTCCTTTACAGATGACTTATAAACTGGTTATTTTTAGTTAATCAGAAAATACTGTAAATCTTGTAGACCGACTCCAGAACAATTGTCTCATATGAGCCACTTCTTTTTAGATAATTAAAAACATACAGTACAACATTTGTAGTACGACTTCTGAACAAATGACTCTTATGAAGAGGTTCTTCTTAGGGAATCAAAAACATATAATGAAATCGTGTAGTCTGATATCTGAAGAAATGACTCCTATGAACCGGTTGTTTTTAATGAATCAAAAACATACAGTAAACATACACTCTCATTAACTGGTTCTTTTAAGTTAATCAGAAACATACAGTTAAACATGTGTAATCCGTCTCCTGAACAAATGACCAATTCTTTTTAGTGAATCAAAGACCAATTTTGAGATCAAGACCAATTTTGTTTGATTCCAAAACAAATGTTTCTAAAGCTTTTAATAAAAAAATTGTGCAAAACATTGTGTACTTGCAGACAAACACTGTACATTTTATCAGTGGCAATTTATAAAAATAAATTAAATATGTAACAACTTTTGTGTATATTTTGTAGGCCTATTGTTGCTTTATATATTATAGACAAGGAACATATCTGAAAAGTATTAGCAGTTTCCTTTCCTTTCCTTTCCTTTCCTGTCCATCTCTCAGTATTTAACACCGAACTGTGCTCATACTAGCTTAGATGAGATTTGGCCATTAAACTGGACTGAGTCATGCTTTATTCAACATCCTTCCCAGCAGCTCCAGTGCTCATGTCAGCAGATTTGCAAAAAATCTTCACCTTTTCCCCCCAGTTTCACCCCGAGAGTCATATATGGATCAAGAGTAAAGGAAAGATGATTTGTTAGATGACATCTCTCCTCTATCAGAGCTGTGCAGACGCTGTCACTGAACATATGTTTCAGTTCTGACATTAAAGGAGCAGAGGTCAGAGGTCACACTGACAGGGCTCTGGGTGGTCTGGCCCTGGAACTTAATAAGAGAACCCTATCGTTACTGTGTTTCTCTCATCTTCCACTACTTTTTCATAGCACCCACCAATGACCCAAGTGACCTCAGGGTAATGTCTGATTATTCTCTGTCAGTCTGACTGTGATTTCACTTCAGGCATCTTAGCTTTAAGATCCACTGTTGGACAAATGACTGAAGTCATGATCAAAATCCATCTGCCTCTCATTTAGTTTGTATCTGATCATTTTATCTCCTGTTAGATTAATCTTGCAGAACATAAAGACAAAAACCTGGCAAACTTTATCATAACATGACAGATGTTTTATATACAACTCTGAGTCTGGAGACTAAGACTAAACCATGGCTGTCCTGAAGGTTTAGTCATTGTATTGCTTGGAACATTAAGGTCATTTTGCGTTCCAACCTCAGACAATATTAAGAGATTTAAAGCTGTTTCTGTGGTCACCCAAAACTCACTTCTGCTATTGCTTTCTTGATTGTTTTGCCATAGAATAAACCTTCAACAAGTCTTGTATACTTGGGAAGATATATTTCTTTAAACATTTTAATTGTCTGCATCGTAAGTACAGCTAAGAAAGCCTCCCTCCTCCCATTCATCCATCCATCTGTCCCTCAAAGTTTTTGAAAGAAATTAATATTTTTATTCTGCAAGGATTCATTACATTGATCAAAAGTGATCTCGCAGAAGTTTTCCATTTCAAATTTTCACCTTTATTCGTCAAAGAATCTTGAAAAACGCATCACAGCTTCCACAAAATTATTAAGCAGCACAACTGTTTTCAACACTGATGATGATACAAATATTTCTTGAGCAGCAAATCAGCATATTACAATGATTTCTGAAGGATTGTATGGTTTCTGTAGCCTTGATGAGCAGAAGATACTTAAAGAAGTTTTTAAGAAACTTTTAAATCTTCAAAGAATCAGACATTCAACTCAAAACTCTATAAAGAACAACAATGACAAGAAGAACCTGCAACCACATATAACTGACTTCTTTGAATCACATTGAAATCAATTGTGAATCTCACAGACGGACTGCGCCAACAGGGGGCAGCATGCTCTAAAATATCTACAGTGTGTGTGTGTGTGTGTATATATATATATATATATATATTATACAGTTTGTACATAAACAATTGAATATACTGTTTGTTTT
Source organism: Carassius auratus (assembly GCF_003368295.1). Lineage (NCBI taxonomy): Eukaryota > Metazoa > Chordata > Actinopteri > Cypriniformes > Cyprinidae > Carassius > Carassius auratus. Next base: position 111,344 of record NW_020523774.1, on the reverse strand, counting down.
GTATGTTGGAACTCTTGGCCTTGAATGTCTTTGTGTCATCTGGCTATTGCTGGCACACTGAGGGTGTAATGTAAAAGCCTCCTTTTCTTGCATGTAAAGTGTACATGTTGGCATCTGCAAGTGTTTAGTCTTCATATGCAAATTCTTTGCAAGAGTTTGTTAGGGAATTGTCCATTGGAGTGTAACTGTACCTGTTAATTGAGATTTTGTGTTTGTGGGAGCCACAAGGATAGTAAAACCTGAAATTAGCTTAATTGGGACCAGCCAACAGTGCCCATGAGGAAAACGGCTGAACAGACATACTAAATGATGCCTTAATGAAATGTATAAATGCTAAAAGGTTTGTGTTAAAGGAGTAGTTCATCCAAAAATAAAAATATACTCCCTCTCAGTCCATCCAGGAGTTTGTTTCTTCATCAGAGGTTTGGAGAATTGTAGCATTACATCACTTGTTCACAAATGGATTATTTGCAGTAAATGGGTGCCATCAGAATGAGATGCTTGATCTGTGCATATTTCTCCCCTGATTCAGACAAAATAAAAAAATAAAATGTAAATTAAACATTTCTCAAAATCCGTTCTGGAAAAAAAAAAAAAACAATTACATATTGGAAGGCCTGAGGGTGAGTACCTTTTCAGCAATTTATTTTTTATTTTTGGGTCATTCATTCCTTTAAGGTTAACAGTAGATTTAGGGGCTAGAAAATAGCATTAGCTCTGAAAAAAACAATAGAATTCAATGGAAGATCCAGCCACATCATGACAGAAAAACAAACGTGTGCATGTGTGTGATGGGCTTCAGTCTAGAGGAGGATGTGGGTTACTGGAAGGAGAGCCAGTAAAATGGCCCATTACTATTCTGAGCACTGTGTGCGTGTGCATCAGTGCCTTCTAAGGAGGCTGACACACGCCTGGTAATTCCAAACACATTTTTATATGGGATTTTCAAAATCACTCCAACTGTTCCTGATATTTAATCTCAGATTGTGGTTAAAGTCATTTATTGCATATGTTTACCATCAACAAATTGTGGCCAAGTGCATCAATTTTAATTGCCATGCATATTGGTGGAATTTTGTTTACATCAACAATACCGTATCACATTAACGAAAGGGCGAAGATCGACAATCATATCCAAAAGTATCTTTCTTTAATGTACTCAAAGTCAGTCTGAATTACATTTACAGCTTTCTTTCTCACCATGCACTGAATCAGCTGCTGTATCCTGCTGATATGGAGCAATAAGCAGCAGATATTGAGCTATGACAGAGTTTAATTGTGTCCTCCTGCAGCAGACACACTCTACAGACTCTACAGCTGCATCACCTCTCAGAAACGCCTACTCAATTCCTCATCCTGACCAGACCGTAACCCTGCAATACACACCACAGAGGCATTGTGCTGCATCTCCGACAATCACCTCCTTCCCACTGCAGGGAAAGATAGAAATGGGAGAGAGACAAACAGTAATTCATGTGCAAGACAGGCTTCCGAGACTCCTGGGATTGGTGCACAAGGCTTCAAGGCAACATGAATTCAGAATTTACTTTCTGAATAAATGTGCCAGGTCTTATTGTGCATGAATCTTTGTTGCTATGGCTAGCTTACCTTGCCATTTAAAAGCCTTGTGTTTTTTAGATACACATGATAGGCTTATTTATTGGGAACAATGTTTCGAGATTATTCAATTTGCTAGATTAACTTCAAGTAGCAGTTGGACTTGCATTTAACTCATATAATTTATTTCTGTTTTTATTCAGAATTTCAGTGCATTTTAATGACTATTATAGAAAATAAAAATATCATTTATTTGATCAAAAATATAATAGAAACAGTAATATTGTTTAATAGTATTACAATTTAAAATAACTGTTTTCCATTGTAATATATTTTAGAATATAATTTATTCCTGTAATGCAAAGCTGAATTTATATCAGCCATTACTGCAGTCTTCAATGCAACAAAAACATTTCTTATTAGTGCTGCTTAATATTTGCATTTAATTAAGATTTTTTGCTCAAATAAACAATTAATTTGAAATTGTAATGTTTTGCAGCATTATACATGAATTTATAGTCACTTTTGATCAAAAGCATCCTTACTCAAAAGTATCTTCTTTACAACAAATACCTTATTGAACCCAAATTTGTAAATGGTACTGTATAAATGATTATTCATGATATAAAAAGTGCTGTAAAAAATGGTTGTTGAAGATTAGTTCATAACACCTAATGCATTAACTCCCATTTCAGAACTGAATCTTGTTGTAAAGTGTTACTGATGTTTGACTATCATAGATGGAAGATCTAAGATCTAAGGACTATCATAGATGGAAGGACAGCAGGACAGCAGTTTTGTCCTGGAGAGCACAGGGAGAGTATTGATGAATGTGTGCCGTGTGCTGCTCAAAGCAAAGCAAACACTAATGGATGGGCTGTCCTCTCTGCTGTACTGGATTGCCACTCTAAGGTGACTGGTGTTTCCTTCGTGGTATTCAGGGCATGCTCTCTCAATCTGTTCAACATCTGGACACCATTATGAGTTTTGGAAGTGATCTGATAGATGTGCATTGGTTTTTAGTCCACCAATTTACCTTGATACTTTCCACTAAATTTAGCTTTTTTATGTCACAGGCTATAGAAAGTCAAAAGGGTTTGTAACGACATGAGGGTGAGTAAACGATGACAGATTTTCAGTTTTTGGGTGAACTGTCCCTTTAAGAAAAATCTTATTTCAAATGTAAAGGCAAGTAGATTAATTAATTTTAATTTCCCATGTGTTCTTTCAAAGGGCCCCGGTAACATTTCATTTAATCTTCACTTTAAGTGTTGATTGTCTCTTGTATCCGCTGAGATTGCCAGACACTATACAGGATCTCAATTAAAGTTCAGAGTCAGGACAGATCGATCATACGCACACACAAGCTTATTGTACATTTTCCTGCCTGCCATCTTGCTCTAGATCAAGTGATATTTTCATTGAAATTATACCTCCATACTGTACTCAGGCCTTTTAATATCTCTTGTCCTTGCAATGACACAAGTCTCTCTAGAGTACAGTCTCTCTTCCCATCATCCTAAACAGTTTCTCGCACACACCTCGTCTGTTCGGACCCCTACAGTGTTTTCGTCTCTGTGTAGCTGTTTCACAGCACGTTTGCTTCTCTCTCACCCTCGCCTCTACACGTAATAAGATAATTAGTGATTTATGGTCGCCTTGCTTTGTTTGCTTGATTTTGACGCTTTGGGCAGAGGGAGTTGAGCTTTTTTGGCAGCATTCTGAGTTTGTAATTAATTATCTTTTGACGTTTTTCCTTTGTAACGAGCCATTACTGTAATGTGCTGAAGTGAGAGCGGAGTGTGTATTTAATGACTGTGTAGCTGTTGCTTTATACAGCATTTCCTCTTAATTTAGAGCATCTGAAGATAGAGTATGTGTGTATACACTGTGTAATGGGAATGTTCAGAGCTGGTCTCAGCGAGAGTAATAGTGCTCAGTTATTGTTGCATTTTTGTTCTGCTTTGTGTTTTAGACTGTCTGTCTATATACTATCTATCTATCTATCCATCCATCCATCGGTCAAAGGTTTGGAGTAAGTAAGATAAAAAATACTTTTATTCAACATGGATGTATTAAATTCATCAAAAGTAACAGTAAAGACATTTATAATGTTGCAATAGGTTTTCATTTTAAATCCTGATTAAATAATTACCTTGGCTTCCACAAAAATGCACCAGTTTTTTTAACATTGGCAATAATGAGAACTGTTTCTTAAGCGGCAAATCAGCATATTGGAATGATTTCTGAAGAATCATGTGACACTGATGACTAGAATAACGATGCTGAAAATTCAGCTTTGCATTACAAAATATATTAAAACAGAAAACAATTTAAATAAGAATAATATTTCAAAGTGTTACTGGTTTCTCTGTATTTTAGATCTTTTTTTTTTTTTTTTACCTTGGTGTGCATAAGATATATTTTTTTATACATTATAATTCTGTTACATATTTTATTTTATTTTATTTTATTTTATTTTGGGGTACTGGAAAAATATTTGGAATTAATTATTAAGGCTTAATTTTCCTGTTTTTATGTTAAGGTCTAATATTCACTTAAAGTAAATCTTTAATAACATATTTAATACTTCAGTAACAATTTTAAATGTAGTCTTTAGAAAATCTCAGATTGAATATCCATCTATCATACTATACATTAAAATGTTGTAATGCCACTTTTAGCATTTTTAATTAGTGTATTTTGTTTTATTTACAGTTCAGAATTGTATTATTAGCCATTTATTGTTAATCGGCCACAGTTAACTGTCCATCTGTCTCTCAATCCATCTGTAGGGTAGTATAAAGCTGCAATACATTCATATTTTAAAAAAGTGACACTTCATCTTGTCAACATCACCTCTCACTTGTTTTCTGTTTCTTTCTCTCCTCATTGTTCTTGTGTATGTGAATTATTTATTATCTTTCTTAACTAACTGCTGTTTCAGTTGTTCCCACAGTAGACAGCACAGCATAGAAAATAATACAATAGGAACAGCAGTTACTGCATAGAGTGAAACTGCAGGACAAGATTAATTTCATCTGTTTAAAGATTTAGTTCTGGCAATATTCCATTTTGGGGATTTGATTTTGAGCGGGATGTCAGATCAGGCTTTTATTTTTAAATATCCTCCAGCCTGGTTCTTCGGTAATGAAGTACTCAGTGTTTGTTTATGTGCGTGTGTGTGTGAAGTGTTTATCTTCAGATTGTCTTTTCCCATGTCTCGTGTGTGTGTGTGTGTGTGTTTGCTTGCGTCAGTGAACTGTCTGCAGTGCCCATAGCGCAGTGACAGATGCCAGCTGTGTGTCTGAGGAGAAGCTGAACACTGGCCTGTTGTTTCTGTCACATCTAGCCCCGCACACAGCTTTAACCCCACTGACACAGACTGTGAAAACCTCACACACTCATGTATTTGATGCAAATGAGTTCATGTAACTTTGGAGGGCAACACTATTTTTAATCATATGTATGTCTCTCTGTAAAGGCTTCAGACTATCTATCTATCTATCTATCTATCTATCTATCTATCTATCTATCTATCTATCTATCTATCTATCTATCTATCTATCTATCTATCTATCTATCTATCTATCTATCTATCTATCTATCTATCTATCTATCTCTCTGTCTGTCTGTCTGTCTGTCTGTATCTGTCTGTCTATCGTTCTAACTGTTGTCTCTATCAATAATTTATATATATATCATCACAAAATGTTGGATGCTGTACTGTAACTGTTACGTCACATACTGTACAACGATTCAGTTATTATTGACTTTGCCAGACAGGTTTGTGCATATTCATAATTATATGCAACTTTATCATAATTGGTGCATTCCGTTTTTTTATGCCAGTTGCTCATACAACCGCAGCATGTAATTTCTCCATCAAACTAATTTGAACCATAAGTCATGTAATTTTCTTTGTTAAAGACTGGTTTTGTCCTGTAATATGGCAATTTCCTCTTTCTGCTCTTTCCTGTGCATGTTCTGAATTAATTTCTCAATTTATCAATCCAGAAAAAGGTTTAACCCTTTCTGCCCTGAATTTCAGTGTAGCTTTATGTACTGTAGCAAGCACAATAATAGGCCTAATTATAAATGTTTTAAACCAAATTTATATTATTAAGGAAACCTTTTGTTTTACATGTAAAAATCTCCTTGTGTCATGAAGTTCAGTGTGAGGTTTGTGTTGAACATCCTGGGAACGAGACATGAGGTGATACACAGTGATGTAACTCTGCTCAGTGCTTACAGGTGTCTGAAGGGAATCACATCAGCAGAAATGAAATAAACAGAGCTTAATGGGGATAAAAATGATGTGACAGATCAGAGATCTCACACAGGTTTAGAACGAGTGTGTGTATCTCCCAGAAGAGCTGAAAGAGCATTATTTTTTAACTGTATGTTGTAGTTGCACTCTAGAGAAGCAGTGCAGCTTTATAACCATGATTGTGTGGCACGGAGCTCAAATCTCAGAGGTGTTTTTAGGGTTGAATTTATGACCTTGTATGAAATGTATTGACTGGGATTGTCCTTAATATGGACACAAATTGCTCTGATATTTTAGAAAAGGTTCACTTAAATTCTTTGGGTGCGTGTGTGTTTGTCTGTGTGTTTTAGGTTTTGTTCGTTTTTTGTTATTGTTTTTTTTTTTGTGTGTGTGTGCGTGTGTTTTGTTTGGCTTTGTTTTTTTTTGTAACATGGTTTATAACATGGTTTTGTATAAGTACCATGGTAGATATAGATGACAGTGGTATCGTATTCCATGTGGTACCATTACAGTTCGACGGCACTGCCACAGATCTTTTTTTGTCATAGTTCCTGAATTCTATCGCTACATATTAGAAACAAAATTTACCGCACTTGTAAAAATTACCAAACCTTTACCATGCAGTGTTCTGCATATATTGTTTGTAATGTATTAATATTATTTATGAGTTCTGACATGCATTACCTACAAGCATCCAAAGCCACAGCCAGACTGTTACCATAGAAACCAGCTCTTTATATGGCATCAACTCTCTCTCTCTCTCTCTCTCTCTCTCTCTCTCTCTCTCTCTCTCTCATTTTCAGCACCTGCTAAAGGTCTTTTGTTTCACCCATTGTTGTTCATAGGTTACAGTATAGGGCAGATTTATTTGTTTATCTTTCTTTGTTTTATTACAAACATTTGTGCACGATTTGTGGTGGCATGACTTTGGTACTGAATAGATTTATATGATACCACATATCCATAGATTCCATTTAATGTGAATTTTGTTTTTCTTATAACTAATTTCTGTATGCATTTATAAAAAGAAATGTGCCTTTTGGCGCATGCCAGATTAATAAGCGCCATTGATTCTTCTAACAAATAAAAACACTACTCTTTTTTTCAGTATAACTTAAAATTAGGAGGTACAACATAAATCAATTTTTGATTAGACTGAGGAAAAACCCATCATGCCAGCAGTGCTGAGCATTAATTTCCCATCTAACTCTGGGCTGCAGCACAAATGCCATTGGTTACATGTTAATTAGCTTAACGACAGGCTTAGCTTAATAACTTTAATGCTATTGTTCGGGCTGTTTTGCATCATTTTTATAAAGACGATATAAGACCCTATTTGTTTAATTAACTGAGCATTTGTGTAGTTCATGTCTACTGAAATGAAGGGGCAATTTACTCTCTCTCTCTCTCTTTCCCTTTTTTCCCTGCCATTTGTAAAATTTTCCAAGACTGCATCTTTCATGGAAATTAGTTTTAGCTGTGATAATCAACCTTTCCTTCTCTGCATTTAACTGTAATTACTGTGCAGTGGTAGTGTATTCATGATCAGTAGGAAAATATCACTTCTATTCATTAAAAATAGCAGCATTTATGCAAAGCGCCACCATATTAAACACGATTTTCCTGATGAATTCATTCAGTTTGCTGACTTCTGTATACAGTTTACAGTGTATATGTAAATGGTTCACCAAAGTTTGTTGCATAAATGCAATCTCTTGTTTTCTTTGTACCTTCTCATTATTCGAACAGCCTTCCATCGAGAGCATCATCTCAGTGGTGTTTCATATTTTAGCAAATGCATCTCCTTTGAAATTGGTCTATGGAGAAATTCTGTGCTTAATTGAAAGATATTAGCAATGAAAATGATCAGATGCTTTTAACTTTCCCAGGACTAAAGCTATTAGATGATGGACGTCTTTTCTGTTTATTAATATCTGTGTCATAATGGAACCTTCAAGTTTTCCCATGCCTTAGTCTCAAATGAAGTTAAGACAGAAAGGAGGTTTAAAAAAATGTTTTAAAATGCTGTAATATTAATGCACTGTGATTTTTTTTTTTTTTTTTTTTTTTTATGTTTCTATTATGTTATAAAGAAATATATCTTTCTCTTTTATTTTGCATTTTGAAAATGGGATGGGTGATATAATAAAAACATTATTTAAAAAAAAAAAAAAAAAAAAAAAAAAAAAAATATATATATATATATATATATATATATATATATATATATATATATATATATCACAATATATATATATATCACAATATATATATCACAATATTCTCAGCAGTTTGGTAATGATTTAATATATCAAAATAAACTAATTTACATAAAAAAAAAAAAAAAAAAAAACAGAAACATGCTAGGCCTGTCCTAATGTCTAAAATTAAGATGGGTCTAGCACACATTTAAAGAATTGTTGTTGTACATTGCAGCAAGCGATTAAACAATGGTTTAAGAAATCCATCATTTATTCCCAAAAGAAAATAAAGTATATATCTCAAAATTCATTGCAATAAACTTGGAGTATATACACATATACGTAGTTAAAAGGCAAAAGGCATAATTTTCTCTGAATGTACTGTTCAGACAAAAATCCTTCCAATAATAATAATTTCTGTTTCATTTCTCAGTGCATTAAAACCCATGTTCGTTGCTAGAGTTAAGAAAAGAGTCTTTGAACTTTGTAAATTTATGTTCTAGGATATATTTCTTGAACAATTTCCAGTATGAGCTTAAGAACAAAAAGCTCCGGTCAGATCAGTGCCAGGATACTTGAACGGAAAACTGAATAATACTAAACTCCCACAGTCAGCTTTTGGCTTAACTTTACTCAAAGATCCATCATGTAACACAAAAAGTTGGATTTCCATGTCTCTAGCGGTGGACCACCTCAAAACCTGCACTGGTTAAACTCTCATACTGTTGTAAATAATGAAATCTTGCAGTGTTTCATAATGATTTATCTGAGAAACCCAGTAATAAATTGTAAAAACAGAAACGTTTCCACATTTTCTCTTTCATTTGCAGAACTTTGCTCTCTATTCCTTGTATAAAGCTGTTCAGTCATGACATCAATTTATGGGACAATTCGGCCCATAAATTCTGCCCAGTTCCCTCAGCAATAATGGTTTCATAATTCACATTTGAGATATTACTGATTGTAATTCATGTTGTAGAACAACACATGAAAGTCATTTCAAGTAATGTTCACCACGTAACTTATTTTATGCCAAAATCCAAAGCAACTATTTTAAAAACCCATTAGAAATTCCAGAGGGAGCACATGGTTTTAAAATGCGAATTCTCTTCCAGATTTTGGGATTACAAACTGAACAGCTTTGTTGTACCACATATATGGCATTTCCTGTTAGTTTCTGCCATCTGTTTTTCCTGGCTGGTCTTTATAAAGGGCAGGTATGGCTTTCTGTCTCGTTTTCCTCTCACATGTACAGTAGCCTCAGCAGAAAATCAATAACCTTTGATTCCAATCAATGTTTCATGAAGATTTTCTTTCATTGCTCATACTAATTGTATATATGGGAGTGATAGCAAGTGAGATGCTGCATCAACTTTTCTCAAAGGGCTTTTTCTTCTTGCACAATTTATGGCAGGTCTCCTTCTTAATGGACTTGGAGAGAAAGCAGGAAGCAAAATGATCTTGAATATGGCCTCCCGCCTCTTTAGGTCACTTTTTGTCTGAACCTCGCTTTATTTTATTTTATTTTCTGTCACTATAGTGGTTCAGAAATGTTTAGATTAAAAAAAACATGATGATTTCTATAGTGTATTTTACTGTAGTGTGTCTTACTGATGTTCTTCTCAATTTGGTTGTTTAACCATTTTATATCATGTATACATAACCAACAAGGTCAGGTTTCCAAGGGCTATTCTCAAGGCAAACTGAGTGCCTTTGCAGATTCTGGGCTTTCCAACTGGATGTGGTTCACAGGTGCTAGGGAAACCAAACCAGTCGTCGTATCATCCAGAAAAAACAACGGACTTATACACTGCTGGAATGTGCCAGAATCTGCTTAGGACTTCTCCAACAGCAAATGATGAAGTTGTGTTTGTCTTGTGTATTAAAGAACAGTTCTTCCAAAAATTTCTATTCCATTATCATTTCCGTATCCTTATGTTATTCCAATTCTTATATGACATCCTGTCTTTTTTCAGAACACAAAATGAAACGTTTTGAAGAATTTTCACTTGTGACCAAAGGCCATCAAGCTTGACTGGGACATTAAAGCAATTAATAAACTTTGCGTCAAGAGGAACAGAATGTCATTATTCACTAATAATCATCCCCTCTCCCCAGTTTCAGTCACATTTAAACTTGGCATGTCAAAACATGTGAGAAACAATTCCTTTATGTGCTAAATTTGATTGCATGTATGTGCAAATGATATCGAAGCACCTGAGAGAGACGATTAGCAGAAATGACAACTTGACACATTTTTGCACTTATACAGTTATATCGCTGCATTGAAAAACCTGCCGGTAAAGTGTCATAGAAGCATCTTAATTAAGATTTTACACTGGCATTGGTTCATAAGTGACACTAGAGACACATTGTTAATTGTGATAGGACAGATGGAGTAATCTAGATTTAGCAGAATAGCTTTTCTCATTAGAATTCCTCCCAATAGACCGCTCTGTACTTGAATTCTAAGATCCAAACCAGACAGCAGTAAATCATTAGCTACAAATGTCCAAAAAAGCTCCTGACAGCATCTGTTTGCAGAGCTACAGTTTAAATATAACTGGGCCAGGAGCTCTGGGGTTCTTCCTGCCTCAACACACGAGCTTCTGTTTTTCTTATGAGGTTGCTCATCACATCTCGTCCTCTTCCAGCGGCAATTCATTCGTTCCTTCATCCTGAGATAATTCCGAGGCTGTTATCCTCCCCACCTTTTTCCATCCTGCTGTTCCGGCTCTCCTGCTGAGGGCTCTTGAGATGCTTTGAGGGTGTCTCGCAAGCCTCGCTGCGCCGGAGTTGCCTTTGGGCCACCACCAACATCTCGAACCAGTAAAAACCCAGGAGACGAACATCTTGTTTTATATATATATATATTTAGCAGATGCAGATTTTAATAGTACACTCCTCGCTTTATGAATTCACTTTTCGTTGAAGTCTGCGTGGGTTATTTCAGGTGAAGTTAAGTGCCTGTTTATAATAATACAAAAATTATTTCTTTGGGTAATAGCACTCCATTTTGAAAAGCCTTACTAGAAGGTGAAAGTATCTTCACAGGAAGCTACTGTACCTTTTTTTTAAAGCAGGTTTTCACCCAAGCAATTGTTAGTAAAATTCAGAATTAATTACTAGGTACTGCATTGAAATGAATGTGACATTTTGAAGTCGAATGACAAAAAAATAAATAAAAAATAATTATTATAAAAGATAGTTCAGTAATTGTATTTACTACTTGCTTGGACATAAATAGATCTTTTTTTTCTGTTACAGTATAACATTTATTTATATTCAACTTTTCCCCTGACTCGGCTCCATCCAAGTTTATTGCAAGTTGAGTTTTGAGATGCATGCAATGTTGCATTTGAGTTTTGACGCAAGCAAGGTAACTTAAAGGGGCAGTTCACCCAAAAATGAAAATTCTGCTGTTCCAATCCTGTAAGACCTTTGTTCATTTTATAAAGGTATTTCTGATGGAATCTGAGAGCTCTCTGACCCTGCATAGAACACAACTACCATATTCAAGGCCCAGAAAGGTAGTAAAGACATTGTTAAAATAGTCTATGTGACATCCATGGTTCAATCTTAATTTTACAAAGCTACAAGAAACTTTTTGTGTGCAAAGAAAACAAAAATAATGAGTTATTAATGACATCATTTTATTTTGGATGAGCTATCCCTTTAAAGAGCAGAGTTTTAATTTGGAGTGAATGCATGATGCTTTAAAATGTGGTCTAGGTTATCTAGGCTGGCAGCTTACTTAGTTTGGGAACAAAACGTAAAGTGTTCTGCGTGTGTTTGTTAATATGGAGTGTGTTATATGGATCATCTCTCTCCAGAGCTGGTCTGCCTATGTACTGTTGTGTGTCGAGTGCTGTCGTGTTTGGTTGGGCATTTGGATGTGATTCATGCTTAAATTGGCCTCCTTCCCGGTGTCTCACACGCACATGCATTCACGCACCGGTGCTCTCTTTGGCCGGACCGAGCGTCTCTGGAACAGAGATGTCACGCTGTTGAGTGCTATGCCATGCTATCTAGGGCCGTTATGAGGGTGTGGAGGTCTTTTGGTGCTCTGCCCAGACCTACAGAGAAACAAGCAGCCGAATGAAGAGCAAATATCTGCCGAAATGAGCAGAGGGAACATGGCATTTACAGAATTACACTTGACTGTTTTGTTTGCCAGCATGATGGTGGCCACAATCATTGGCTCGGGCTTAAAGAACGCTGCCAAATTGCAGAAAACCTGGAATAACATAATATAAACTTGAGGATGTTGTTTGTCGGGTGTCATGAAGAGGGATCCACAATAATCCACTGCGTCCAACAGTTTGTCATTGTGATTGGCTAACATCTATCTGCTTCCATTCTCAGATCGCCAAGGCAACAGAACATTCATTCTCCACTACTTTCCGTGCTCGCTTGCATGTAATAGCAGCTCATTTCCACATTAGAATAAACCTTTCTTTTAGAGTCCTTTTTTTTCCTTTGTTTTTCTTGCATACTAATTAAGTTAGCATTTCTAACCTGGGCTTTAGTTAAGGCAAGACTCTAAAGGCAAAACCATTGTTTTTCAGACACTGGTCAGTTTTGTAATGTTGGGCCATTTTGCTTTTATATCTCTATAAATCTTATTTCAGGCTAGTAAAGAGAAAGCATTCAAAATAGACATGTATGTGTTTATTATATTACACTTCATCTACTGCTTTTGCATCTGAAGATTTCAATTATAATGCATTGTTTTCTGAAAATGATTTTTTTCTTATGCACTGAGCCATTTTTACTTCAGTACCACTTAACATTCCAGTTTTTTCCCTATCTATATTCTAAAGGTTTTGTACAGAAGTGTTTGTCCATAATTTGACATGTTATACATTTTATATAATTGTAACATTTTATTTCTAAAAACATGGTTCATGATTTTTTCTTTCCTCCTCCTGGCTGTTGAGAGTTTTTTTCTGATTTATGGAGTGATAAAAAAACAGATATCCAAAGTGTTTTGGAAGTATATGCAAATTAGTGCATATTTTGTTAGATAATGCACCATTTGCATATTTAAGCATCATATTTTTTTTAGAAAGCTTGTAGTAGAAAACCGTTGTCTTACTGTACTGTGATTAATCAACTTGTGGAAAATAGCGTGATTTGTCTATTAGTTATATCTTTTAACGGGCGTAGCACTACATTCTGGGCCCTGTATACTCTCAATGTCAGTGGGCCTCCTACACATGCCATTGTACAATGTGGGTTAGCAAAATGAAAATTCAATTTTGAATGATTTTTTTTTTATTTGTATTATTTGAATATAAACAAGTATAAATAGTGTTTAAATCTATTTGGCCTACTTGTGCTCAAATACCTTTAAACCTCAGGCTACTGGACTGGCCAAATTAATCTAACTAATCTAATTAAACTAATGCTACCACTGGTTGTTTCTGAAACTGGTTAATGTTGGCAACCTGACGTTAGCTGGCCTGGCCCATAATTTACTTAAAGCAACAAGCAGTCTGGTTGACAAACTAAGCTAAAGATTTAACATTAGCATACATACATTAGCAGCAGCTGTCTGGAGTTGACTACGTTAATTTAATTGGATGTAGGTGGCGCTAAGGTGCATAACAAGCAAACTCAGTTCACCTTTTGGAAAGAAAGCAGTCATCAGCTGCTTCCCCTCATTCTGCCTCCTTTCGTTTTCCTTCCTTCCTGTCTTTCTTTTTTTGAAAGCCCGATTTGGGCTTTTTGCGCAGCATGATCAGGCTCCAAGGCTCTAGACTCACTGCGTTACTTGTTTGCCGCCGGCTGCCGTCTATGGGCAGACTAAACTATTTCGGGGTGGGGGGGTCCAGAGTGTCTGGCACGGAGTTCCTTCTCTCAGTTGGTGTTATCAATATATGACATCAATTGGAGGGCCCAATTAATTCGAATTAGGCTTTAAAAAAAAAAAAAAAAAATTGATGAGATTTCAAAGGGCCCTCTCCCTAGATGGGGCCCTGGGTAGTCAGGTCCACTTTTCCCCCCACTACCACGCCCATGATTTTTAATCAACAATAATCCATAGTGTCTTTGCTCACTAGTTAGGGTTGTGCATGGACTTCATTGCTTACAATTTTACATTATAACTATAATGTTATATGCATCTGGCAAGGTAATAGCATTCCTCTTGAAGGAAGCACTGTTGTTGAAGGAAATCTATAATGATCCGGTTAGTAAAACAGACTCTTATTGGCACTATAGCTTTCAAAGAGCAGTATGTGGCTCTTCACTAGAGACCCTTATTTCTCATTGGTCGATTGTCACCGTCTCCATGGAGATTTGTCAGATAGAGGGACAGATAATAAGGAAGTGAGAGTCTATTGAAGTGAAAGTCTGAATGGGATTTGATAACGATTCCTACTGTGAAAAAAAGATGAGAAATTATCCCATAGTGTGCTTATAGGCACTTTTCTTTATTAGATGCTTTTAAAAACTGCATTAGTATCCATAGATACAGAACTGATCTGCCCTTGATTAACTGTGTATTTTAGCTCACATATAAATGGACTGATTTCTTTCAAATACACAGGATATTCAAAGAATTCTTGGAAGTGAATTCCGGGAATTTCTTTATGATCATTGTATTAAAGACACTGAGCTTGGAGTGGTCACCTTTTCACAATCTCTGGTTTTACACTTTGAGGGTGATTAATTTAGGTTTGTTAGACTATATTAACATGAGCTTCCTGTTCGTTGACTAGGCATTAGTAGAATTAGTCCTGGAGAGTTTGCGCTTATTCGTTATTAATGTGATTTTGAATGATTGACGTCAGATCTCACTTCTCCGTTCTTACGTCAAATTATTTTCATTCTTTTAAAGTTTTAAAGATTGCTTTACAGATTGCAAAAGACGAATTGTGGAAATAAATACCACATTTATTTGACTTCACAGGCTTCAAGACTTCAAGAAAGAGTTCTGAAGTTAGGTGATGTTATATGTTTCTATAGAAGTCACAAATCAGTGTGATTGAATTTGTTCTAAAAAATGGTTTACCTGGACAATTCCTTTATCCACATTTCTGAAGTAAATAGTGACATGACATTCGGCCAAGTATGGTGACCCATACTCAGAATTTGTGCTCTGCATTTAACCCGTCCAAAGTGCACACACACAGCAATGAACACACACCGGAGCAGTGGGCAGCCATTTATGCTGCGGCACCCGGGGAGCAGTTGGGGGTTCAGTGCCTTGCTCAAGGACACCTAAGTCGTGATATTGCCGGCCCGAGACTCAAACCCACAACCTCAGGGTTAGGAGTCAAACTCTCTAACCACTAGGCCACAACTTCCCAATGAGCACCAGCCACCAATCCACCAAACCCATCTTGGCCATTTGACTAAACAGTGGCTCTATTCATGCAAAATAATTGTCAATGACATTCAATCCATTTATATATTGGTATTTCTTTGATTGTTTTGTTATAAACTAATTATAATGTTACTTATCTTATTTTACTTACTTAAATTATTCAGCAAAAATGCTTTAAATTGATTAAAAGTGACAGCACATGTCTTTAAATTGTACAAAAAAAAATACTTTTTAAGTACTGCTAAAACTTTTTAAGATTAACTTGAGAAACATTCCAATACAAAAGTTATTTTAAATTGTAATAATAACTGCAAAATTGATACTTTAAAAATGGTCTCTTTAGTAATGAAAAATTATAACAATGTTCAGCTGAGCAGAGTAAGTTAATAAAGAAATAAACAAATAAACACTGTTTTGAGTTGGAGTCTTTAAAACACAATGCTCTCTTGAAATAAATTGTCTGTAATGAGAATGAATTTAAAGACGAACAGAAATCCCCACTAGGAAAGTGTAAAGAGCTCACTTCTGTAGTTGATCTCAATGATTAGTCGGTTGTTGAACTACATCCTAACCCATATTTAATGGAAAATGACTACTATTTTATATTATATCCATGTTTCTTATTTGATAGCACCCCTCTATTAAAAACAATAGCCTTTTGTCATCTTTGGGATATTCAAACACCTCTTGCTTGGAATCGAATGTCGTGATTCATCTTGGAGGTGGTTGGTTTGGTTGAAGGCTTATAGATCACTTTACTGAATAACATTTTTTTTTTACATTTCCATGCATTACATGGATCCAAAAAAACTATTGTGCTCTTCTGATCTTCAGGTCTCAGTATATGGACTGTTTGCTGAAAGCCAGGACTGATTTGATTAATTCTCTGACAGAAAAAGCCACTTCAATGTGTGTATTGATCTAATCTAACACCCGTATCCATGTGTAACTCTCACTAGCATACATCAGCACTTTCAGTTCTGAGGAAGCCAAAGGAGAGCAGCCTTCCGGAAATGAGGGCTCCATCTTTAAACCCACCGAGACCACAAATGCAGCGCTACTACACTTAGAGCTATGAGAAATTAATTGACTCTTCTGACCACTATCGGAGGGATCCAATAGATGTGTGTTGAGGTTAGCACTGGTGTGGGCCAGTGTTGCTTTAATGATGCAGGGGAGGTGCGCTCTTCTGCTAAGCCACGATGCGCCAGTACTCATGTAGCCGAGCCGAGAGGAGCAAATTAGAACAGAGAGCTGACGCAAGAATAAGGACATGGTCACAGTTTGGTCTTCCCAAGGGCTTTGGTCGGATCAGTAAGGTTGTTGTTGTTTTTTTTTGTGCAGAGAAGAGGGTCATTTAGCTCTTGCTCTGGGTCTTGTCTCCTCTTTTATTAGTGCACCTCATTGATCACCTTAAAACGTCCTTCAGTTTGTTGAGTCCATGGCTAATTAATTTGAATTTCACTCGGACGTGGAATTGAATTGCTAAACACCCCACAAACGCAAAGGGACTGTTCTGAGGCAGTGCCAAAGGACTGCAGATGCCCCTCGTAATGTATAATGCATAAAGCATATCGTCAGATTGGAGATCAGATAGTTTTAGGATATTAATTTCATTTTGCAGGCAGTGCAGTCAAACAGACCACTATTTCACTTAATATAGTGACATGCTGCAGATCGCTTGTATTTTCAGTGAAGTTTTTGCATGTGATGAATGAAAAAATGCTCATATTAAAATTACATACATTTTTGTCTAAATAAATTAAAAGCGGTTAAAGGAATAGTTTACTCAAACAGATTTTCTTTTAGCATTTAAATCAAATTTAGCCTTTAAATCACTTGCTCACCAATTTGTTCTGAATTGAATGGGTGCCGTCACAATTAGTCCAAACGGCTGATAAAAACATCACAATAATCCAAAGGTAATCAACATTACTCCAGTCCATCAATTAATGTCTTGTGAAGCGAAAAGCTGCAATTTGCTTGTTAGAAACAAATATATCATTAAGAAGGTTCAAATTTAAAAACATTACTTACATCTAAAATATAAGCTCTCTATCCATAATGTTGCTTTGTCCAGTCACTTGAATCAGGAGAGAAATAAGCACAGATCAAGCCCCATTTCCAAGTGAAAGCAGTCCAAAGAGTTCTAAACAAATAATGGCACTGGACTTTGTGTTAGATGACAAAAGGGTATGGACTTTTTCACTGGAGGATGTGTTGTTATGGTATTTTGGCCAGAAGCAACTGTTTAAAAATTAAAAAACTTTAATGATGGATTTGTTTCTTAAAAACATGCATATTTTCACTTCACAAAACATTATTAGATGGGCTGGAGTTGTGTTGATTATGTGGATTATTGTGAAGTTTTTCTCAGTTGTTTGTACTCTCATTCTGACGGCACCCATTCACTACAGAGTATCCATTGGTGAGCAAATTATTTAATGCTGTTCTGATGAAGAAACAAACTGAAGAAACAACCACCTTGAAGGTGAGTAAATTTTCAGCTTTAAATTTGGGGAGAACTAGTCCTTTAAGTCAGTTGCTTAAAGTTAATTTAGGAATCACAGAATTATAATGTACAGTAAGAAAATTGATATTCATTTTGAGATTTGATTAAATTTGCTGGTGATGTATTAGGATTTTGAATTGATGTGCAGAAAACAAAAGTGGAGCGATGTTGGAGAGGCTTTGACATCTTGATCAATAGTGTTTTGACGTTGGTGGTGCGTCTGTGCTGTAGGCTGTATGTTTAATCAGATCTCGAAACATGCAACACATCAATCATGTGTAAAGTTGATGATTCTGGTTCTGAGTGATCAAATTCAAAGCATGTTATCAGGAAAACTTTGGTGGTCCTTTTTGATTTCAGCCAGGATTTACAAACTTACATGAACCAAGATACATGTATGATGATCAAATCATTATGGCTAGCCAAAATTCTGGATATTAATTGATTAGGAGAAAATGGAGACTCATCCTGTCTAGACAATATTTTTAAAGAAATTAATTATGCCAAAGATGCTTAATTGTCATTAACAGACACAATGCAGAACATTCTTAATGGTCCTAAAAAGCTTCCAAACATTACGTTTCTCCTTTTAAATGTTCTTTTGATTTTTGGAGTAAGTTTAGACTGAGACAGGTTCTTGAAAGGCCGTGTTTTAAAGGGCATGGGGAAGAATAAAGCACATCGTAAAATGCATCAAAGCATATTTCTCTCTCAAAGAGAGCAGAATTACTTGGATTGGACTGGATTGGTCTTTCCTCATAGGTTGTGCAATGCTAAGCCTCAATCTAAACGGCTTTCTGGAAGATGTCTGCTGTGATGAATCAGAAATCATAGTAGAGTAGGATTTGTTTATGTGTGAGTATGTGATTATAATTTAAGTCAAGCTGATGATGTGTTGCCCCTTTGCAACAATAACAGTTTTGGTTATGCTTTCCTCTTTCTCTCTTTATCACCTTCCCTCCCTGTGTCTCTCAAACCCCCTCGGCTGTGTTTCTTGCACATTCTGTCCTGCTCTCATTCTCTCTCTCTTCACTGCAGTGCCTCGGGGTCTCAGCAGTGATGTGTTTTATGAACAGTTCAACCAGGGGAGGCAGAAGAGGGAGGGAAGACAAATTAAACCTCCAACTCCACTACATATAAACTGTTTTGGCATCTCTTCACCTCCCATGGTTCTTAAGTTCGTCCGTACCACACACCAAGCTTTATTTTCAGAGTATAAATAAATGCCTGATGAATGCTAGTTCAGTCAGTTCCCTGTCTATATTTTTATCATTTTTTAAATTTATTTATACAAGTCAAGTGTGATAATAGACCTCTCTGTCTTGAAAAAAAGCAAATGTTTTTTGTCTGTCTGTCTTCTGTCTGTATGTCTGCCGGTCAGTCGGTCGGAGACGTCTGTCAGTCGGTTGGTCTGTCTGTCGGTCAGGCGGTCTGTTTGTCGTTCTGTCTGTCTGTCTGTCGGTCATTCAGTCAGTCTGTCGGTCAGTCGTTCTGTCTGTCGTTCGGTCTGTCGGTCTGTCAGTCGGTCTGTCTTTCGGTCTGTCGGGCTGTCAGTCGTTCTGTCTTTCAGTCTGTCTGTCGTTCTGTCTGTCGTTCTGTCTGTCTGTCGTTCTGTCTGTCGTTCTGTCTGTCTGTTGTTCTGTCTGTCGTTCTGTCTGTCGGTCTGTCTGTCGTTCTGTCTGTCGTTCTGTCTGTCAGTCTGTCTGTCGGTCTGTCTTTCGGTCAGTCAGTGTGTCTGTCTGTCGGTCTGCCGTCCGTCCGTCCATCCATCCATCCATCCATCCATCCATCCTCTACTACAGCATAAATGTAGATATGAATAGAATAAAAAAAATTATCTTTCATTTTTTAACTTTTTATATATGTTTTTTAAATATGCAATATATAAAAATTCCTTTGCATATTAAACTTTGCATTGTGCCAGTTTAGGACCTGGTATAATGTCGAACATTGTACAATAGATTTTTGACAACTGACAGACAGACAGACAGCACATGATGATGTTTATGAGGCATGTGAATACTGTCAGTTTTAGCCTCTGCTCTCTGATTATGCGAGTGCGGTGAGCTGGGTCTGCCTCCATGTCCAATCAGCAGTGAGTGCTGTCATCTCTACAGCAGATAACACTGCACAACCTCCTGGAGAGGAAGAGAGGACAGGGCTCGTCCTTTAGGAGGAGAAGGATTATTTCTCACTTGCTCGCTCCCTTGCTCTCTGCCTCATAGTTGCAATAAATTAGAAGATAATTAATACATCAAGGTTTCTGTCTTTTGGCCCTAGACTGAGATATAAATGTTGGCATATTTGTTAGTGAACAAACTGTTTTTATATGTCTCATTTCACCATTTTGATGAGAAAATTCTGTACAATGCAAAGTTATTATGCACAAATAATGAGATGAACAAAGTGTTTTGTGATTTTATAGTATTTTATTTTAAGTAAAAAAGAAAAAAAATGTGTATGTCTGGTTTAAATATCAGTTTTGAGTGAGCCACACTTAAAGTAGTTACAGTAGAGACCGTGCATCAGTTCAGATTGAAGCTTAGCTGTCTATTATGACAGGAGAGACTCCAATATAGAGACGCCCTCATCATTAAACGTTAGTTTGGACTGCCCTCTCACCCTCCTTTCCTTCATAACAACACTCCCTCATTCCTGCCCTTGAAGAGAGGGCGTTAAAAATGAGGGTTAAATTATCTGCACCTGCTATTAGCTTCAAACCTGGGCGTTTCAGCATAACGCATGCATATTTTACAGATCTATTTCATAGGTGTTAATCGGCATTAATTGGTCCATTAGGGGGGATGAATTTGAATTTTAAGGCCATTCCTTTGTGCCTCGTTTAAACGGCAGTGCTAATCAAAGCCAGGTATTATCTCTCTCTCATCACGTGCATTACTAGAGTTCAGCTTCGGTTCTCAGATAATATGGTGTTAAAAAGAAGGCTTGATCATCTTAAAGACGGGGTTTTTTTTTTACACATGACTTAAAGCAAGCAGAATTAATCTACAGAGTATAATATAAGGGAATATTTCGATATTATTAATGAGGGAATATTATATTGTATTATTTTACTTTTAAACCTTTATAATTATTTTATTACATTTTAGATATGTATATTTTTGCAATTAATATATAATGTCAATGTTTTTATTTTTAATACTTTACTTTTTTCCTGTTTATAGCTTACATATATATATATATATATATATATATATATATATATGTGTATATGTGTGTATATATATATATATATATATGTGTATATGTGTGTATATATATATATATATATATATATATATATATATATATATATATATATATATATATATGTGTATATGTGTGTGTATATATATATATATATATATATATATATATATATATACACACACACACACACACACACACACACACACACACACACACACACACACACACACATATATATATATATATATATATCAATCAATCAATCACCTTTATTTATATAGTGCTTTAAACAAAATACATTGCGCCAAAGCACTGAACAACATTCATTTGGAAAACAGTGTCTCAATAATGCAAAATGATAGTTAAAGGCAGTTCATCATTGAATTTAGTTATGTCATCTCTGTTCAGTTGAAATAGTGTCTGTTTTAATTTGCAATCAAGTCAATGATATCGCTGTAGATGAAGTGACCCCAACTAAGCAAGCCAGAGGCGACAGCGGCAAGGAACCAAAACTCCATCGGTGATAGAATGGAGAAAAAAACCTTGGGAGAAACCAGGCTCAGTTGGGGGGCCAGTTCTCCTCTGACCAGAAGAAACCAGTAGTTCAATTCCAGGCTGCAGCAAAGTCAGATTGTGCAGAAGAATCATCTGTTTCCTGTGGTCTTGTCCTGGTGGTCCTCTGAGACAAGGTCTTTACAGGGCATCTGTATCTGGGGCTCTAGTTGTCCTGGTCTCCGCTGTCTTTCAGGGATGTAGAGGTCCTTTCTAGGTGCTGATCCACCATCTGGTCTGGATACGTACTGGATCCGGGTGACTGCAGTGACCCTCTGATCTGGACACAGACTGGATCTGGTGGCCACGGTGACCTCGGAACAAGAGAGAAACAGACAAATATTAGCGTAGATGCCATTCTTCTAATGATGTAGAAAGTACGGTGTTATGTGAAGTGTTCCGGTTCCAGTTTACCTAATTAATGCAGCCTAAAATCCTTTAACGGATTTAGATATTAAAAGCATATTAGTATGTTATGTGTATGCCAAGTTAAAGAGATGGGTCTTTAATCTAGATTTAAACTGCAAGAGTGTGTCTGCCTCCCGAACAATGTTAGGTAGGTTATTCCAGAGTTTAGGCGCCAAATAGGAAAAGGATCTGCCGCCCGCAGTTGATTTTGATATTCTAGGTATTATCAAATTGCCTGAGTTTTGAGAACGTAGCGGACGTAGAGGAGTATAATGTAAAAGGAGCTCATTCAAATACTGAGGTGCTAAACCATTCAGGGCTTTATAAGTAATAAGCAATATTTTAAAATCTATACGATGTTTGATAGGGAGCCAGTGCAGTGTGGACAGGACCGGGCTAATATGGTCATACTTCCTGGTTCTAGTAAGAACTCTTGCTGCTGCATTTTGGACTAGCTGTAGTTTGTTTACCAAGCGTGCAGAACAACCACCCAATAAAGCATTACAATAGTCTAACCTTGAAGTCATAAATGCATGGATTAACATTTCTGCATTTGACATTGAGAGCATAGGCCGTAATTTAGATATATTTTTGAGATGGAAAAATGCAGTTTTACAAATGCTAGAAACGTGGCTTTCTAAGGAAAGATTGCGATCAAGTATCACACCTAGGTTCCTAACTGATGACGAAGAATTGACAGAGCAACCATCAAGTCTTAGACAGTGTTCTAGGTTATTACAAGTAGAGTTTTTAGGCCCTATGATTAACACCTCTGTTTTTTCTGAATTTAGCAGTAAGAAATTACTCGTCATCCAATTTTTTATATCGACTATGCATTCCATTAGTTTTTCAAATTGGTGTGTTTCACCGGGCTGCGAGGAAATATAGAGCTGCGTATCATCAGCATAACAGTGAAAGCTAACACCATGTTTCCTGATGATATCTCCCAAGGGTAACATATAAAGCGTGAAGAGTAGCGGCCCTAGAACTGAGCCTATATATATATATATACCATATATATATATATACCATATATATTTCATATAAAATACTTAGTATACCTTTTTTTTATTTGTATAATTTTTGGTCATTTTATTATCCTATCCTGTAAATGTTCCATTAACTTGCCAGGTAGATAAGTTAATCTCATAATTGTTTAGAAAATGTATATAGTAGTCAGAAAGCATTCATATGCTGCTAGTGCTATTTGCAGCCTTTTTCTTATCCAATACTCATTCTTCTTCCTGTCCCATAATGCTTTTTCTTAAAAAAGAAAAAGAGAAAGAAAGAAAGATTTGCATCAATTATTCAGACTGTGGCTCTTATTGATAAAATCACTGGAGGATGTGATCCCCAGTTTAATGTGGTCCTGAATGTCCACCCTCTCCTTCATAAAGACTGCAATTCCACAGAGCTATGGAAATTCAGTTTTTGCTTTACATATTGCTAACTAAGCCAACCTTCCTTCTGAACTAGAGCTGAGCAAGACCATGGTGTAAGAGAGAGAGCAGTAATGAGCCAACCCACACTGAATCTGTCTAGCATGGACATATTTCAAACTGGCTTTGGGGGGAAATGTGCAAAATTCTGCTAAATGGATTTCAAAATGTGTTGAACTGAAAATACTACGCTCTTATTGATACCTGAAAGCATTATCAAATTGCCTGAAATATTAATAAATGCAAGGTTTGGGGGATAGAAATTGTGGAAATGATGAAATTACAGTGAGCTCTGCATGTGCAGATTCTGTGTTGACCTGGTAATGAGGGCCAAACCAGGCTGAAAATTATTTGGACGTGACAGCAAGGTTTTTTTTTTTTTTTTTTTTTTTTTTTTTTTTAGGAAAGAGGTAGGCAGCGGACAGAGAGAAGAAATATAGTGTATTGTTTCATATTGTGAATTATTTGGTGAGACGTGGACATGTTAAGACTGTGGATCTCTCTTTTTCTCTTTTCTCTTTCCACTAAAACCTGAAACACACATTTCTTTCACTTAGACAAGCAGTTGATTTGGAGCTTTACCTAAAATATTGTCTATGCCAGCCACAATAAATATGACCGTATGGAAATTTCAACATGTTTTTTTTCCCCTGCATGCACTGACACAATTAATGTCAGCATCTTCTCTCTTGCCATGCTTGTTTTCTGTCACACTTGTGTACGATCCCTTCATTGACAGTGCCCCATTCCCATTCAGTGCTTCTGTGTGACAGCGGCGCCACTGGAATGTTCACTGTAATGCACCAGATCTGTGGAAGAATACAGGAATTACGCAGTGTGAGACACTCTTCTTTTTCCAGGAGTAAATGAAGGATCGTTTGTGTTCTTAAGTTGTTTTTTATGTTTAGTCGTAAAAGTTATTGATGGTCATGGAACTGTAGCTGGTCAGAAAGTTCTATTTGATTTATGTGGAACTTAGTAGAACTCTGTACTGTTATATGACTCTAGTGACAAGGAGTCTTCCAAGTGCTCAAGTGGGTAATGTGAGTTTAAATCCAGCTTGCAACATTCTCCAATCTCACATTTACTAAAACCATGTTCGAATCCGCTTGCGAAAATTTCCAATTCTGCTGTCCTCTCATTAGGGTTCTTAGAAAAAAAGAAAATCATATTAACCTAATATTGTAAATATATTATTAGAATTTAAAATAACTGATTATGTGTAATTTATTCCAGTTATTCAGCATCATTATTCCAGTCTTCGGTTTTACATGATCCTTTAGAAATATTAAATATGTTGATTTGGTGCTTAAGAAACATTTCTTAATAGAAAGTTTAAAAGAACAGCATTCATTTGAAACTGAATCATTTGTAACATCATCTCTTTATAGATTAAAGAACAATAACTTTTGATACAGTAAATTGAATGCATCCTTTCTGAAAGCAACAAACTCTTATAAAGCACTTTTATAAACCTATACATACTTTTGAATACAAATACATATACTAAAAGATGCATACATGGATCCTGCTGATCTTT
Source organism: Carassius auratus (assembly GCF_003368295.1). NCBI lineage: Eukaryota > Metazoa > Chordata > Actinopteri > Cypriniformes > Cyprinidae > Carassius > Carassius auratus. The sequence goes on along the minus strand of NW_020523774.1, from coordinate 86,322 downwards.
GTTCAGTGAAGCCTTCCTGTCGTAACTGGCTGGAGTGGTGACTGTGACCTCACTGCTCCCTGGGTCAACATTAATATCCAGAGCTTACTGCAGCTCTATGAATCAATAACTGCTGGAGAGGACATTCTTAGCTTGGGAAGGAGCCCACACTTCTCTCTCTGATGGAATTTCATCCCTGTCAGATCTTCCAGAGATTGCTTGCGCTGTGCTGGTGATAGCAAAGCCCCCTCAGCTATGAGTCCAGAGTCCTCATCACAGAAATCCAATGAGGGGGTCACACTGTTCCAGCCTCCATCAAATATGGGGTCGAGAGCATAGAGGACACAGAGTAAACCCAGCCAGGGGCTAAACACGAGTGAATGTCGTCCTTGTACAACAGAGTGTGTCCTGTTCCTGTAGGCATGTTCCTTGTTTAGATTGACTGGTGCTCACAGGATGTAATCCTGTTACAGGGTTTTACATAATGTTTACTTTGATCAGACTTTCAGTAGTGAGAGACCTTACTTGATTTTCAGAAGTAATTTTAAGTTTCTAAATCATTCTGTGTAATTAGGGCTACCAAAGTAACTTAAGAGAGAGTAATCTAATATGTTAAGTTTATAGTTAACACATTAACAACCTAATTTGACAATATAATTGTCTGTGTAATTATATATATATATATATATATATATATATATATATATATCTATCTATATATCTATATATATCTATATATATATATATATATATATATATATATATATATATATATATATATATATCTATCTATATATATATATATCGATATATATATATATATCTATATATATATATATATCTATATATATATATATATCTATATATATATATATATCTATATATATATATATATATATATATATCTATATATATATATATATATATCTATATATATATATATATATATCTATATATATATAGATATCTATATATATATAGATATCTATATATATATAGATATCTATATATATAGATATATATATATATATTAGGGGTGTAACGGTTCACAAAATTCACGGTTCGGTTCGATACGATACACTGATGTCACGGTTCGGTTCGATACGTTTTAGATACAGCAAAATGTAAAAACATCTCAACTTTTCAGAATGCCGCAAGCGCACCGCGGGTCATGTGACAAGAACCAACCAATCAGCTTCATCCTTTCCCGTAACAACGTTGAGAGCTCAGCCAAGATGAAGGAACAGCTGATCATAGTTGTATATGGATTGCAATTTTGAAATAAATTTAGTAGCAGAGCTACTGCAAGCGATTTTTAGAGCTGCAAATCCATTTATCCTTCGCTGAAATTTCCGCGTCTCATGGAGAGAGCACGTCATTGTTGCTTAGCAAAGACAGACGCCTCATGAGCGCTTCTGCCCGAGCGCTTTGGAAAGGAGGAGAAAGACGCGCTTAGCGTTTTCCATGCGTTTTTAGGCACGATATGTGAACGGCCCCTAAGGCGCTCGCTCACTCAGCACGCGCTGAAGGCTCGTTGCAAAATGTCTAATGCATTTAACAGACCAGAAATATAAGATCCTAAAATAACCAACAGGTCTGGTGTTTGGGTTGGATTCCCTGTAAGCTATAGTGTCTAAATGCTGCAGGGATAGTTTGCTGCGTGCATGTTTCTCCTTTTTTTCGTCTTTTCCCAGATAGTACTGACGCATATATCCCAGATATTCCCGCTGTTTTTTTTTTTTTTTTGTAATCCCGCTGGTGTACCCTGTCATGTTGCAGATGCGACATACCGTTGTTTTTTTATCCACCACTCTCTTGCCATCACCATTATAGCTTAAAGGGAATCCAAAGTGCACCCAAACACCAGACCTGTTGGTTATTGGAGGATCTTCTCATTTCTAGTCTGTTAAACGCATTGGCTATTTTGCAACGAGCCTTCAGCGTGTACTGAGTGAGCGAGCGCCTGCTGAGTAGCCTAACATAAACATATAAGTTTGTTTTTTTCTTCTTCGGGAGTGTCAGGGGCGTTGCCTGTTACGTTGTTTGGGTTATTGGGCTACCTTGTTGAACGCATATCATTATATTTCTATCTCTCTCTTTTTTTTTTTTTTTTCAAATATAATTAATTACTCCAACGAACCGTTCGGTATACATAATGCGTACCGCGTACCGAACCGAAAGCGTCGTACCGAACGGTTCAATACGAATACGCGTATCGTTACACCCCTAATATATATATATATATATATATATATATAGATATATATATATATATAGATAGATGTACACACACACATACTAGTGTTTTCAACAAATTAATTGCGATTAATCACATACAAAATAAAGGTTTGTTTACATGATATATGTGTGTGTACTGTATATATATATATATATATATATATATATTATGTATATATAAATACACACACATACAGTATATTTGGAAAATATTTACATGTATAAATGTATATTTATATAATTTATATTATATATAAATTGATTTCATATTTAAACATATTTTTCTTGTAACTCAATGTAGTTTTAAAGGGATAGCTTACCTCAAAATTTTAATTTGTCATCATCTGCTCACCCTCTTGTTGTTCCAAACCTGTATAGCTTTGTGTTTTCTGTGGATTATGAAAGTAGAAGTTAGACGAATACTTTAGTTATAGACTAGACTGCTGACCCTGGCAACACCAGCTTATATATCATTTTTTATTTTATTTTTATAAACGGGCTGTTTCAATTCCACATTCGACATGCTGTGTTGAAGCAAAGTGAACTGATATCAGTACTCTGGTAAAACCAGTTTTATATACTTCTAAATATAACATCAGATGTGTTTAAGCATAAGCCGAAAGACCTAAAAGCCAGCTTTTCTACCGAGACCCCCAAAAACATCACCCCCCACCAGACTAAATATGTCTAAAGAAACATAAAGCAGATATTATTCTTCAGACAGTGTTAATTTGTTGTGTGCATTTATCTGTGATTCGAAATGTGCCCCTTTATCCCCAATTAACACTGAGACACACACTTATCTGTTTCTGCTTATTTGCTTAGTTTCACACTATATGAGGAAGAGATGCTTATTTTCTGTGCAGCTGGTATATGTGTGCTTCATCAAGCAGAAATAAGGAGCTCTACCTCTCTCTCTCTCTCTCTGTCCTTCACCAGCTTACAAAGTCACCAGCTCCATTATGCAATATCACTCCTCAACCTATCAAGGCTTTATGTATGAATTATGCGAGGTAATGTTGTGTTAATGGCTATTTCAATGCACTCTTTCACTGTCTGAAAATTACTTTTCAAACATGGTGCTATTGACAATAAAGAGAAAATATTGAATAAGCTTGTAAGAAAGTCTCTTATGATATTTGTCAAGGTTTCATTATTGTCATTTTCCCCTTTTTGTGTTGTGAAAACTAAAGTATTCGATTTAATTTTGAACGGAGTTTTAATATATTTTGAGAAATTTAAGTTTTATTAGTATTTAAAAATAACACCTACAGAAGTTAGTAAACATTTACTATTATTATTGTCAAGATTGAAAACAGTTGTCCAGATTCTTTGATGTATAGAAAGTTAAAAGAAACAGCATTTATTTGAAATTAATTATTTTAATCCATATTATTGCAGCATTAAGTATTAATTTATTTAAGAAAAAACATTCTACTCACCCTAAACCCCAATCATTTGAGAGATAAGTATTTTTTTTTTTTTTCTGAATTTTGCACAATGCTTGCTACCTTCTAGCAAGGACAATCCTGTTTTCCATTATCGTTTCCGTCAAAAAATGGGAGTGAGATGAGGGTCTTCTGAGGAAGAATAAGTGCAAGATTTTCAGTGTAGCTTAAACAGGAAGCTTCACTTCATCATAAATACAGCTTAAGTGTAAAGTAGTACTTTTCCATGAGTTATACCAGCATCAAACCAGTGCGAACCAGCCTTAAGTAGCATTGAAAAAAAGTAATACAATTAATGTTGTTCATATATATCATGCCTATAATATATAAGAACAATATTATCCTATAACATTTTGTGTTTATGAGGGAACTGCAGCAGAAAGAAATCATGCATTAACAGTGTGTGTGTGTGTGTGTGTGTGTGTGTGTGTGTGTGTGTGTGTGTGTGTGTGTGTGTGTGTGTGTGTGCGTGCACTTCGCAAAACTCAGAGGATCACTCTGATGGACCATTTTCAAAGTTTGTCCTCTGTGATAAATGTGGTCATTATTGAGCAGAATGGAAAAGCAGACCACCGTCATTATCCACACTCAACAGGGAGCCATCCCGTTTACTCTGTGTGTGATTTTACCGAAACATCTTCAAACGTTCTTATTTTTGGCTGCTCCTGATGGTCCTCAGAGGGACTTTCTGATGAGAATGAAAAACACAAATATGCCATTAGAAACACACTGTCATTTGGCTCAGCAAAACAGCTCCTTCGATGCCAAACATAACTTCCTAAGAAATAGGGTTCAGGTGATTGTACAGATTTTTAAAGAAGTCGGAGAAGAGTTATTTCATGCAGTGTCATTAGGTGTTTCAATGGCTTTTCATGAACTGAGTGAAATGTTTCACGTATTTGAACTCCATTAGATTAGACATTAATATTGATCAGGCAGGCTAGTTACTTTTCACACATAAAAGAAAAACAGAAATAATTCTTGCAAAGCAACAAACAGCCAATAAAATCGATTATTCTAATCAGCTTTGAGAAGTAGTTGTCAGAATCTTTATTTGACTCTTAATGATTGGATGGAAATGAACTGCTTGATTAATTGCTGTTGTGACTTTTGGCTCCATCGGTATGTTTTGATCCAGGATTTCAGTCGCGACTGTGCTGTGTTTTCTCTCTTCTGTGCTGCTCAATCCTAGATAGACTGAGTTTACTATTGTGCATGTTTTCTCTCCTGGGGATGGACGTAAAGGTCAAAGTCGATGAATAGATCACGGAGAGGTGTAAAGTTTATGGCACTGAATTAGATGCACTTTTTTTTCAATCCAGTGTGTGTGATCGGTTGCAGTCACTGAAGACAGTCATTCAGGTGTTGTTTGAGGTGTAGTCGACTTAGAATTGTTAGTTGGAGGGACTCATCTAAAAGACAAGTAAAGTGATCAACCGTAGTTTGTTTATCCAGGTTCATTCCACATATGCTAAACGTTGATCAGTGTGGGTTTTTCAGCTATTCATCACAGAATCCTGAAAAAAAAAAGAGTTTTCACAAAAATAGTTAGCATTTTCAACATTGATAATAATAAGAAATGTTTGCTGAGCATTTCTGAAGGATCATGACACTGAAGACTAGAGAAATTATTCTGAAAAACCAGCTTTGCCTGAAATGCATTTTAGATATATATTTAAAAAAGTAAACAGTTATGTTACATTTTTATTAATATTTTAAAATATTACAGTTTTTAATGTAAATGAATCCATCCTGTGTCTGTTTTCGGCTGGGGCTGGGGCTTTTATTTAAATGGAGTTAAACTTGAGGTATAAATGGTTCTGAGCAATCATCCAGTCCCTCCTGAAAACCACCGAGGCTCACCCCTTGCCAGGGCCCTCCACATACCCAGCCAAATGTTCTGACCACCCAACTCCTCCCAGTACCATCTCTGTCCTCAGCTAGACCATACATTTTCATCCTGATCCAGAAGAGGAAACTAGGGGTGAGGAGAAGGGTGTTGGCCCATGCCCCAGAGCATAGCCCATGGAGGCCTCCTGAACCCCTGTTAAGCCCTGGGATGGCCGTCTGAGTCTCCAGATCTACCATGGCACCTCGAATGGGTACGGATCCCTTGGGTACTGTCCTGTGTCTGTCCTGAGGGACCTCCAGAACGCCCGCCTCCCCTGTGGATGTTGTGGCGTGAGGTCATGGAGGGGAGCTAGTCAGACTTTGTCCTGTGTTTTTTGCTCATGTCAATTTTTTTTTCATTCCTGGTGTTGCCCATTGGTTTTGATTCCCAGGTGTTTCTTGTCTTCACAGTATCCTGTTGTGTTTAAAGTGTTCCCTGTGTTTAGTCCAGCGTCTGGTCTTAAATGTCTTTTGTGAGTTTTCCACGTCTCTGAATTAAAGTTCCATGTTGAAGAAATCTCCTGTGTCTCCTTGCTCCCCGACCCTGTGAAGCATGACAACATGTGTATATACAATGAAGTTGTTGCAAATGAAATGTAGGGGGAAAAAAAACTATGAAAACTACACTTGTTTTATATAACATTTTGCTGTTTTTCCAAGTTTATCATAGATAAAGGTAACACTTTAGAATATGTAACCTATTATTTGCTTTTTAGCATGCATATTACTAGAATATTAGCCATGTATTAGGGCTAATTTAGAATATATTAATAAGTTATTCTAGGAGGGGAAAACCAGTTAAACATAATAATAAATATAATATAAAATCAAATTTAAAAATGTATAATTTTGCAAATCCAGCAAATCAGATTTGTGCTTGTCCTTTTGAGTAATGTCATCAGATGGTCCAGGAACATTAAATGGGTGCTCCATTTGAATTTGAATAGAGACTATTTTGGGTAGAGACTGTAAGTGCTCCAGAGAACTCAAGGAATAAATCTGTTTTCAATCACATTTATCTTAAATGTCTATAAAACCCAATACCGTCTGTTTTGTCCTTGTGAGATGGCCTATTGATTACTGTTTGCTTATGCAGTGAATCTGAAGGCAAACTCTTTTTGAGCATCGATCATTGTTATATTAGTGTAGTTCTGTGAACAGTGGGTGATATATCACCATTGCACAAATACAAGAGTATGGCTGATTTGATAGATCACACACACTGTATATACAGAGGGTGACCTTCAGCATTGACTTCAGATGCTGAAAGTGAGTTCAAAGCTCTGTGAATCCCTCTGTCAGAAGGATGGGACTAAATCGTGTCATGCTGTAGCTGATGGGAGCTTGTTATAGCCCCACGGGCCGCTTCAGAGGTAGAAGCAAGGTTATGACACCAGTTAGAAGAAACTTATTGACAACTTTTAAATGTTTGTAGACATTTGCAATTTGAAAGCACTCGCATTCCTTTGACAAAAATGTCTGCATTAATGTTCATTCATAAGCTACATGCATAGAATGGGAGGTGGATAAGTCAGTGGAATATTTGTTTGATGGAGCGCGAGTCAGAGAGGTGGCGGAGGTGATGCGAGCTTTGATGGCTGTTGCCCAGCAACGCAATCCATCTGTCTGACTGTCGGGGGCTTGAAAGGCCAGGTATGCTTCGTTTCATTTATTCATGCCACGTTTACCTGTTACTAGGTAGAAAAAAAACGGTGGACCACAGTCACAGCTCATTTTCCAAGATGAACATATGCAGGTTTTGAATTTGTAACATGAATAGAAACTGGGCAGATCAAAGGGGGAAAAGGCGTTTGTATACAACAAAATTATTAGACTATATAGAAATGTATTATTGCTATACAGGCTTGAGGTAGGCTACTATTGCATTTATCAGACTGACATGTACAATTGGTTTATTTGTTTATTTGGTTAGTTAGTTGGTAATTTATCATTTAGCCATTTGGCCATTTATTTAGCTAGTCTTTCATTTATTACTGTTTGCTAGTTTGTTTATACATTAATATTAATTTCATCATTTTTAATTCTTTAAATCCTTTTTAATTTTAATTAGCAATTTAGTCATTTATTAATAATGTATTAATTAATTCATTAATTCATTAATTCATGTATTCATTTATTTAGTATTTTATGTATTCCTGTTTGTTTATTTTTTTCATTAATTCATATATTAGCTGTAGCCATTTTTACCAGTTTTTTTCTTAATTCATAAGTTAATGTATTCATCACACCATTTATTTATTACAGTGTTTATTTATTTAGCCATTTAGTCATTTATGTATTAATATTTTAATTCATTCACATTTTCATGTATTTATTAATTTGGTTATTTATTTAATTAATTAATTTATCATTCATTCATTCATTTGGATATATATATTTTTTGTATTTTAATAAAGTAATTTTATTTAAAATTATATTTTATATTATATTCTGCATCATGTTTTAGTTTTTATTTTATTTTTCTATTTTTATTTCCTTTTACAAGTTGCTGTGTCCCACATATTTATTTATTTATTTGTACTTTTTTTCTGTATTTCCCCACACTTTTCTGTTTAGTTTTGAAATAGTTGACAAAAAACATACCTCTTTTAAAGAATACATATTTTTGGAAAACACGCAAAGCAAGGTCAACTTCACATATTTCAGTGCAGACTTGTTAGGGAGATTTTTGACTCAATAACAGTGTTATCTATATGTTTTAACTTGTTACGTGTATTTGTTTTTTCGACATGCTAAAATCCTACACCCCTTCTGTCCTGTTACATTGTTAGAGCATCTTTCATCATTTTGTCTGCAATTGGAGAACAATCAGTATAGGCATATTACCTCTAGTTGTTAAATGCCTCTGAGATACTCTGCTGTTGACCCGTGCTTAATTAATTTGTGATGGCAATTTGTGAGCTGCTAGCACAGGCTTGACTTGTTTGCTTATGCTGAAATATCCACCATGCATTATTTAGTGTTTGCAAATCTAATAAGCATGCATAGACTGTAATGGCTATAAAGAGGCAAACATTCAGTAAAGAAGCCAACTAACACATGACCAGATGAATTCTCATCATGAACACATTGTGAATTTTTGATTGCATATGCCCAAATCGTTTTTAAAGGGGGGGGGGGTGAAATGCTCGTTTTCACTCAATATCCTGTTAATCTTGAGTACCTATAGAGTAGTACTGCATCCTTCATAACTCCAAAAAGTCTTTAGTTTTATTATATTCATAAGAGAAAGTTAGTCTGTACCGATTTTTCCCGGAAAAACATGACCGGCTGGAGGCGTGACGTGTGGGCGGAGCTAAAGAATCACGAGCGCCAGTAGGCTTTTGCGTTGAGACATTACCGTGAGGAAAAAACCATCATCCAAAACAAACCATGGCTAACAGTCAGATTCAGCGTATATTTATGATCCAGAATCAGATCCAGAAGCTGAAATTTAACAAGAGCAGCAGCAGCAACGACGTCTCTATGTGGTATGTACTGAAACCGTATATATTTGCTTAGCAGTTTTGGACAATGACTAAGTTCCACTTTGTCATCTTTTTTTTTTTTTTTTTTTTTTAAGCTGTACATGTGGAAAGTGCAGTTTGATGACAACATCGCATGTTGTTTACTTGATGTGCTTACGCGCTGATAGTTAAGTTAACAACACAGAGATATTTGAAGCAGTTTTACTCACCGCATGCGGTTCCAACACACGATCGTGACCCTTTTTCGTTGGGACTGCATTATCCTTAAGAAATAAACAATGTGCAAATCCAGCGTCAAACTGGGCCTTGTTTGTTAAACAAGCATCTTCGAAATGCAGGGAACAAACACTTGCACAACTCCGTTGATGCTCTGTAAAAATAAACTCCATCCACTGGTCCCTTAATGCTGTTTTTTTTGGTAATCTGTGCAGGGTTGTCTTGCCCTGGCAACCAAAAACACACTCCTTTTGTGACATTTCGCGACGCTCTCGCTGTGATGAGTGATTGTCTGTGCACAGCCTCTCTCTGCTCTGCTATACAGGAGCGCGCGCTCTTCCGGCAGAAGTGCCCTCAGGACCCATATAAGGAAATTCCACTCCATCTAACGTCACACAGAGCCATACTCGAAAAAAACTTTCCGAAACTTGTGACAAACCGAAAGGAGTATTTTTGGAACAGAAACGTACAACTTAATTTTTTAACTTTGTCCATGTTTAGCAACTCTTTAACAGTGTAAAAAACTCAGTATGCATGAAATAGCATTTCACCCCCCCTTTAACATGTCATATACTGAAAGCGAGGCATGGCATTACTTTCACCAGAGTTCAGATTTAACAAACAAACACTTCTAACATTGTTTTACATGCTGCCTTGAGGTTTCAGTGTTGTCATTTTAATGTGCAATTATGCATGATCCTTAAACACAATTTTTCATATTTAACTGCATTGTAGCTGAGCAGGTTAGTGCTTCTCTCTGGAGATAATCTAAAACTGGTGGTGCTTCATAAAATGGCTTTGCATGTGCACCCCCCCCCCCCCCAGAAAGAAGTGACATTAAGCATTTATGTGCTAATTCTGTTTATAGACTGTGGTAAAGCTGTTTAATTAAATCAACACACTTGTGTAGGCCAGCTTCGTCTAGCTAATATATTACTCCCTGATTTGATTGATCTTCTGTTCTTGACTATAGTGAGAAGTTACGGTACACTGCTCAACTTAATTTGAAATATAGTACCCAACATATTCATCTTAGAGTAAGAATATAACAGTCTTTATTTATAGCATTATTTATTTGTTGCCATGCAATTAGGATTTTGTTTCAGAGACTTTTAAGCCATAATTACCAAAGGACAGTGTCTAAAAACCGATTACATGGACGATTTCTGGAGTTCACTTTTTTTTGCTAAGGGCACAGTGGTGATAGTCTGGGATCAAATAGGTGATCTTTTAGTACCTAGCCTTGAGTTTTATACAACAACTCCCTCAATAAATATAAAAAATTAGGATATTTATTAATTAATTCATTTTATATGTATTTTTAGGGGTGCCCAAACTTTTTAATATGATAGGCCAAAATTCAAACTTATTTAATATGGATGGCCATGGGGTAAATATATTTTTTTTATATATATATTATATCCAATTATATTACATGGAATTTTATCACATTTACATTTTTTTATTTTCCTAATGTAAATATTTTTGTAGTTTTTACAATTATTTAATCAAATGAACTTGTTTTTACATTTCAATGCAAAAATAAAAACAATATATATGTGTGTGTGTGTGTGTGTGTGTGTGTGTATGTGTGTATATATATATATATATATATATATATATATATATATATATATATATATATATATATATATATATATATAAATCTCATTCAAATTAGAAATTAAGAATTTATATTAAATTACTTCAGTGCAATGTTTATTTATATTATTATAATTGTATACCTGTTCCCCTCCTCTTTGTGAAATGGAATGGTAGACGCAATTTATTTTTTTCTAAATATTAAATAAAATATAAATATTATTTAGAAAATGTGTTTATGTATAATATTTATGTAAATGTAATAATAATCAGTTTTTTTTTATTGTATATACTGATCTATTTCTTTTTTCCTGTGTTATGATGCTTGTATGCACCAAGGTCACTAGAGAAAATGCATTTGTTTTTTTTTATACTCACGACCGAGAGCAGCTACAGTAAACCTTGACTAGGCTAGATTAGGCTAAAATCACTCAATCAGTCTTTTTTGGAAACTCATGTCATCACAAAGCAATCACCTCTCCAATCACATGACCTGACAGGAAGATGGCAAACAACCCCTAATTCACCAAGTGCACTGATGGCTTAATTATGTTGGCCATAATATTTCATCCAGTCACGGCAGTCTGTCTTAGACACACCAAGACCATTATTGTGAATTATTTACACTGTTCCAGAGCCTTATATGTGACTGCTGGCATGCATGAGGTCCCTGTAGGTATACTGACCCCATAGAGGATATCTAGCCATGTTTGGAGTTAAATAACCTCATTTAGCCATTTATTCCCAGCTCTGACCATGCAGGATGTTGCATGTGGAATTGTTGGATAGCATTTTGCAACCATACTATACAGAGAGCAAGATTAGAATTAATGTACTGAAAATAGTATGCCTGAGGTCCTCAAATGGTATACTACATTTTTGAAGTATGCATCTGTGCATGCTCTTTTGCAAAAAATATAATATAATATAATATAATATCATTTCATTTCATAAAAAATAAAAACACAAATTAAATGCATGTCCCAGATAAGTGGTGTATACATATTTCTTTAGTTGTTTGTTTATTCCGTATTTTTTTCTTCAGATATTTACTTTAAGTATATTTATTAGTAGCAGTGAATTTTCAGGTGATGAGATGATAACATTTGTATGTCGATGCAAACAAGGGGCAATTTCTTTTTTTGATTGTCCTAATTCGATTGAATTTTTATGTCCCAATAGTGTTGCACTTTTTTAATAAATGCACAATGGTATTGAGATTTTGAGTAATTGCCCTCATCCATACACATTTAGCAACACCTTTAACCCCAGGCTGACACTGCGATATCTTGCCCTCGCGGCATCTGCTCGTGACTCTGTGCGGTGGATGCTGGTGGACAGCAGTCTGTCAGGCTGGGCTTAATGAGTTTTTTAGTAAATGAAGAAGTGAATGAGGCTCTATATTTAACACAAACACTGTGACTGTGGGTCGTTTTATGCAGCTCCATTTTGCATTGTTGCAAAGCTTTGCTTCACCGCAAGATGGATGAGGGTAATTTTTATGGCTTTGGGCAGCAGTTTATCACAAGGCAACAAACAGAAGGCCTTAAATCACCATGTATTATATAAAACGCTACAACACACACACATGTACAGGAGAGGCACGTGTACATGCACAGCTCCACTCTTCACATATTGACATTTAAGTGCATATTTATAGATTCAGGATCCTTGTATCATAGTTACAATAATCACAGATATTTGCATACAAGTTTTGGCATACATGGTTCTAGTGCTTCCGATTTAGTGTAAAATAGGTGAAATATAAACCAGTAATTGAAAGATAATAGATCAGTCACATTTCAATTTGCAAATATATTCAACAAAGAAGGCTAATTGCAGTTCAGAATGTATAGTAGTGTGTTTGCCATTATTATGACAATGTTCGCTAATGAGAGATGTAATATTATTTAGAAGTAGAAGAGGACTGTGGCTTGAACCTGAGGTCTTCTCTATAAGGAGCTCACCTTCATGTTCTGTCAAGACTTAAGACCTGTCTGTGAGTTATGTAATAGTACATGATGACCTGGGCCAGACATCTGCAACATAATCATTCTAATTTACTGCACCGAAGCTACAAAAGCTTCCTGTCGTCTAAGGCATCTTTGTAGGCTTTATCTCAGACACAGAAGTGATAATAGCTTACAAAAGTCTATATATAGATTACATTGTGCTGCTGAGAACTGGTGTCACAGCATCCTTAAATGAGCTCAAAATCATAGTAATAATCTAATGTCCATAATACCATTTTCACCTTTACCTGAACAAAGGAGACAATACTAGTAATTACAGAGGCTGTGGAGGATGGCACATACCATACATCCTGCACAGACCTCTTAGTCTACGTTGATTTGCAGAATTTGCACACAATGTAACTAATGCTAAGCAAAACATGCTCAGGATATTTATTTTCTTTGTAATAAAATTATCAAATTACTGATTACGGATTACTTCTTTTAAAAATAAACACTTTACTGTTCTGATTACTTTATTTGAAAAGTAACGAGTAATTAGTTACATTACTATTTTCTACTACCTTACTTTTTTCTCCATGAAATCTATGAAATCTCAGCATACAAGCTCCCAATAAATATTTATTAAAGCATCAGCATTCACATAGCACTGATATTTTTAACTAAAGCAAGCTGCTGCTGCATCCATGTATTGTTATTGCAGAATGCCAGCAAAGAGCGCTGCATTTATAATCTTTAAAAGACATCCCAGTTCATTGCAATCTCACAAATCTCTTTTATAACACTAAAAATATGTGCATAATAAATCTTTCATAATTTATACATAATTTTATAATGAGACGTTCGTGAGCACGCAAACACTTGTTATATCCTAGAAACTCTGTATACGCTTGCACCTGTTAATCGTTTATATTTTATAACAGTACATGTGCTACATCCTTTTTTACAATCTCTAGATTATAAAACATTGCATTATGTCAGCAATGTAATGCAGCAGTAACATATAGAGACTGCGGCTTGTAACTATACCCTCATTACTATTTTGAAAATTGTAACGTGTTAAATTACTGTTACTAAAAAAATATAAAATTACAGTAACGTGTTACTAAGAAATGCATTACTGTCCAACACTTGCAGGCTTTAGATGGTTTAGATACTGCCGGTGTAATCGATACCACTATGTTTATTTAAAAGGGGAGTCATCTCAGCTATCATCAGTAAAGTATGGAGTGCCATAAGGATCTGTCCTAGGTCCTCTGCTATTTTCAGTATACATGTTGCCCTCTGGTAATATTATTAGAAAATACACGATTAGTTTCCACTTTATGCTGATGATACTCAACTATATATCTCAACAAGACCAGATGAAAATTCTAAATTATCTAAGATAACAAAGTGTGTTAAAAATGTAAAAGATTGGATGACCAATAATTTTCTCCTATTAAATTCGGATAAGACCGAGATTTTACCAAAAAAAAAAAAAAAAAGATTTTTTAATCTGTCAGGGTTTGCTATAATCTTTATTAAATAAATGTGTGTGTGTGTGTATGTATATATATGTGTGTGTGTTAACATTTTGTACCAGGAGTGTGCTAGCAAATATATGGCTTCAGTGCTAACAGACATGGACTAAAAGCCATCCAGTTCTGATATTATGGGGTCTTTAAAGAAACTGGCATTTAAAGTCAGACAGGCACACACGCACACTTGCTTTATCGCATCAGTGTTTATTACTACATTCAAAGTGTCTAGGCTGTTTTGTGTGGAGCTTTCCTGAGGGATTATCTCCATTAGCATGCATAGCCTCCCAATATCAAACCACTTTTCCCTCATTGATCCTTGCTGTGCATGAAGGCTGCCAATTTGTTTATATTTGCATTCAATTTTTATATAATACACAGCAAAAAACGGTCAGCTGGGTGTAATTGGATTGGGCGCTGTTGGGCTTTCATATGTGGTCGCATTAGTGATTGCTCAAGTAGCAATGACCTTGGGCTAAACAACGCTCGCTTCCCTGTCTGACAAACCTCGCCGGCCCTTCTTGACTCGTGCCTCCTCGTTCCTTTTGAGATGCAAATGGGATCAGTGAACATCCCATGGGGAGGTTTGTGAAGCTAACTCTACAGCGTACAAACATTTAGCACGTGTCGGGGCATGAATATGTGCTCACCTTGTGCTCTAATGGGGCAAAGATTCACCCAAATCTCATCAGGGCTCAAGAAATGCTGTTGTCAAATGTTACAAGGAGATGTTTATACAGTACTGTCATTCGAATTGAGGCTTAATGAAGTGTTAATCTGACATGACATGGACAATAAGGGTGTATTCACACCTGTCTTATTTGGTCTGGCTGAATCGAACTCAAGTTTGTTTCTCCCCATGGTGCGGTTCTTTTGGACAGGTGTGAATGCAGAACAACCGTATCTGAAGAGGTGATCTCAGTCTGCTTCCAAACGAACTCTGATACGGTTGAATGAATGAACAAATGAATGGATTACCTTATGGATGACCTGTATTTTAAGACATTAAATACTACAGTACAATATTGTACATTATACTGGTAATGAGAATGGACTGCTATTCAAAATGTCTTAATAGCCTAGATAGATGATAAATAGATAGATTGATTGATTGATTGATATGGGGGTATAATATGACTGTTATTTTATTTTGACATACTTATGAGTCTCACCAAGACTATTTGATCCCAAGTGAGATTTATTTTGCTTAATGACTTGTGAATAGAACATTCAGAACTGTTATTAGCATGTTTGGTTTATTGAAGTGATGCTGCCTGATGCTGCTTAAAATAAAAGTCACCTTGACACTTTCTCTGGCCTTCATACAGCAGAGAGAGAAAAACAGGAAGGGAAAGAAGGAAGCCAAGGGGGATACATCTAAAATTAGCTGCTATGAGAACAGCATCTTGATGGAGGAGTTCACAAGGTTCTCTATCTAATCCAATCAATCTACAACAAAGCCAGAAGTTTCCTCCAAACTAAGCACACCGAATGAAAGGAGTGAGAAATGTTTGATGTGTGAGTCCAAGCACAGCAGAAGAAAGTTTGCTGAAACAGACTCTTTTTCCCTCGTACTGCGTTCGCATGATGTAAGTTCTCATTACCAGAAGCATGAAATGATCAAAAGATTCATGGAGCTTAAACTCATTGACTTTAATCCTGTTGTTTTGTTTTTCCAACATCATTTGACCTGAAAAGCGTTTGTTTTTGAAAATGTATGTGGAATGGCCGACGGGCATTGCCAGAGCAATGTTTTCAAAGGCTAACGCATGCACCCTCTGTGGCCCCAGTGCATCACGGGAGCATTGCATTCTTGTTTTTGTTGAGTCATAAACATATACATACCCATGAGAACACAAGAGCTCACTGTCAGAATGACTAAATTGGTACAGTCATGCATCTGCTTCTGCACTGTTGTTCAGTTTTATCGGGGCGTGTTATACGAGACACAGCCATGTCGTTTGATGAAGTTTTGCCTGTTTAGGTTTTACTGGATAAGTCTGAAAAGTGAAGATAAAAACAGCATAGCTCCTTAGTGTGACCAATAAGTGACACTGAAACCTATGTGAAGGGTGAGCATGATTTCACCAAGTACAACATATTCCTGGATCAACATCCTTGTTGATCCTGGAACAACATTCCAATCAACCAATCAGAATTTTGATATAACTTTTCAGGAAATATCTGTTTTAAGCTTAAAATCTGCATCTTTTTTAAATAATGGGTAGGGTTAGGTTTAGGGGTAGGAATTAGGTTCTATATATTTGGACATTAATGTTGATCCAGGATCATGTCTTGGCAAAATCACGGCGATCATAAAATGTATACATTTGGGTGATAGTCACATTTAAAATAAAAAGTTGACAGTATTTTTTTCCATTAAAAAAAGGAATTTTACACAAAATTACGTAGATCTCAATGGTTACCCAAATATATGTGCATTTTTTTAAATGCAAAATTGACTGTTCTTGTTTTTCTTTCTTTCATGTACTTATTTATATAAGTAAAATATGTGATGTGTGTATATATATATATATATATATATATATATATATATATATATTAGGGGTGCTCCAATCAC
Source organism: Carassius auratus (assembly GCF_003368295.1). Lineage (NCBI taxonomy): Eukaryota > Metazoa > Chordata > Actinopteri > Cypriniformes > Cyprinidae > Carassius > Carassius auratus. Next base: position 69,387 of record NW_020523774.1, on the reverse strand, counting down.
GATCAGCCGACCGTTAATGCGCATCTCGTCAGTAAAGCCGGTTTTCTAATCAGCGGTTAATTCCATCAGGTGCGTGATTTCACATAGAGCAGCTGTTACTACACAGAGCCGTTGTTAACTGAGAAAATGCGCCAAAAAACGCTGAAAATGAAGTGGATTTGCGCATCTTCTCTATTAACAACGGCTCTGTGTAGTAACAGCTTCTCTATGTGAAATCACGCACCTGATGGAATTAACCGCTGATTAGAAAACCGGCTTTACTGAGGAGATACGCATAACGATCGGCCGATCGTGATCGGAGCACCTCTAATATATATATATATATATATATATATATATATATATATATATATATATGTTAAATTAAAATGTAACATTTAACATGAAAATTTTACCCGACACGTGGGAGATTATTTAACATCATCATTAGATTACGGGATTTGAGGATAATTGTATAATATACACATGAGGGTCAATGCACTCTAAATCCCATAATCCACCAAACTCCAATACTGAAGTCTGTTATTAGAAGAGAACCATTCAACATTTCACTCTGAATGCATTAAAGAGGCTTTACTGAAATGCATTGTGGTGCTTCAAATATGCTGTCCCTCAGATAGTCTTCCAATGTAGAAATGTGATACATGCGTACATGTGCATAGAATGTGCTGCACCTTTGTACTGCAAAAACTAAAGATTGGTGTGGCTATTGACAACCTGCTTTTACTCGGTCTTGGTAATGATCCTATAATGAAGTTGAATGAAGTTGCATGCAACATTACGACCGACAATCAATAGTTTACAGTCCTATTGTGTTACAATTAACCTGATCCCCAGAGACACCCTAAAGGGCAAATGCTTTATTCTGTTGCTGTGAAGAGTTAACAAAGATGAAAAAAGTGCATTTAGCACCATCAGGCCATTCAAAATGTAAAGATATCCTCTGCAGTGAATGGGTGCCGTCAGAATGAGATTCCAAACATCCGATAAAAACATCACAATAATCCACAAGACCCCAGTCAATTAGTTAGTGTCTTATAAAGTGAAAAATAGTTTTTTGTTTGTTTGTTTGTAAGTAACTAGTCCACTATTTATACTTTTTTAACTTAAAACCATTGGTTTTGGCCAATATATGCATCCATAATCCATAATAATGCTTCCTCCAGTAAAATAACAAACAAACAAACAAAAAACTTTCCCTGTTGTAATCTCACATCAAAATCTACCAACATATTTACTTTGAACTGTTTTGGACCGTTTTATTTATTTATTTATTTATTTATTTATTTATTTTTTAACTGGAGTGGTGTGGATTACTTATGTATTATTGTGTATTTTATTAGCTGTTTGGACTCTCATTCTGACGGCACCCATTCACTGCAGAGAATCCATTGGTGAGCACTGAGCAACTGAGTTCCATGTGTGAATTCCACCTCATCTCTTCAGATGATAAAACAAATCTTATCTTATCTATCTTGAATGGCCTTTAAAGTGAGTCAAATTATAACCTTGGACATGGGCTCTTTTGACTTTGGCTAGTGAGCATTGACCTAGCAACCACCCAAAACCTTAATAACCACCTAGATGCATTTAATAAACATTCAGACCTGACAACCGTCCACAAAATTCTAGCATCACAGTGTTGGGTTTTGTGTTGGCAAACAACCTGATTTTCTTTAGTGAAATACTGAAGATCTAATTAATTTATTGTCTTGAAAGCAGAAAAGCAATATATAAAAATCGGTGTATTTATTATAGGAGGGATTCATGATATGATGCATGTGTATGGTATTATCTAAACATTTACTCCCGTTGGTTTCCTGCACCGATTTGTTTCTCTGAGCATCCATCAGTGCTGCATTTCTCTGGAGGTTTTAGAAATGATGAGATGTGCAATAACATGCCTAACATGGTTTAATAATCCTGCAGGCTTGCCCAGTGTTGCTGAGATAAACTTCCCAGTGCATTGTGGCAGCAGATCAACCAGCAAAACCCAATGGAAAACCTCATGTAAATTTGAGTGCATAGAAATCCACAGCAATGTGTCCAGCTGTTGAGAGATCCTTTGGGTGAAAGTCCTGGAAGCTGCACATATATTAATAGTCAGGTTTCTGACAGGTACATGAGAACATCACATGTACTGATGAAGACGTGACGAGCAGAACTGGTTCCCTGGATGTTCTGATGTCAAACGAAGGTCTTTGAGGGGATTTACGGTTAAATGCTTCTCGCTCCTCTACATTAACATGAGCATATGTCCATATGGTTAGGAGTCAAACTCCCAGTGCAGAGTCACATGACCATGTAGTGACTGATGCATGAATACACGGTTAATAAATTATATAATTTGATCTGTATTGGAATTTTATGAACTTAAAACTCTGCTATTAATAGTATTAGATCAATCTTTGGGATGGGTTCAAAACCATATTGATTAAGTTGGGATTGTGAAATCAATGATAAAGATTGGGCTAATAAAAAAAAAAAAAAAAGATGGGGCCAATATACAGTGTGAGGCTTTCTTACCACACTCTTTTTGTAGAACATGATTTAAATGTTTTACTGTATATATAACTGGTAAATTATGAAGATTAAGGTTTTATGTTTTTATTCAACCATAAGGTGTTAAATGAAGTATTCTATTTAATATTTTTCCTGAATAATAGCTATTGCATAAACGCTTCGGGCCAGTGGCTCAACTAATAGCAACAGAATTGTAACAAATAGTATTAAAAAAAAAAATTATAAACTGGTTTTATTGCATTGAAATATTATTCATATTGAATCTTTTCCTTGGATGATTAATGAAAATGTAATGAATTTGGAGCAAGAAAAAGATTTTAGATCAGTTGTTTATAACCTTTGATTCCATAGTAAAATACAATGGAAATCAATGGCTACCATCAACTGTTTGTTCACGAACATTCTACAAAAATTTTCTTTTATGTTCTGCAGAAGAAAGAAACAACTTGAGGTTGAGTAAATCATGACTGAATTGTAATTTTTGTGTGAATTACCCCTTTAGGTCTTATTTATGTGGCTGTATATTATATGAATTTCTTATTTTCCTTTATAGCAGAAATCCTAAAATATTTCATTTGTATTATTTTAACCTCTGACATGTTTTTACTTGCTTTGATGAAAACTTACTCTAAAAAAGTGGCACAGCTTACCCCACAGCCATAGTTAATCAATTAGACTTTGAATTTGTGACTTCAATCTCTATTCTACTATTCTAAATCTTAAACCGCTACACTGTAATTTTAAGAGGAAAAAGGTGTTTCAGACTGTTTGAAGACATTCTGGAAATCCCAGAATCCAGTTCTCTTTTAACAGCCTAATCAGTTCAGAGATCTGAAACGGTTCCCCTTCATTTCCTCAGACAACCGAGTTAAAGTAATGCCGCTCATCTCTCTGGACTCCCACAACATGCGCTGTCTTATGGGAGAATGTGTCCTTAATAACCGACAATGAATTCTGCTCTGTTGTATCCAACAGACTAACTTGAACATTTCTTTTGATATATCATTCACAGCCAAGTTTTCCAATCCAGATTTTATTCTTTACCCAAATGGTTTGATGTTTCTCATAGTCTTTGTCAGTCACCCTCTGCGTTAATGGAGTTTCAGGTTTTTGATCTTTTTCATTGCCTGTTCCAAATATTAAAGAAATATGTGTTTCCAAAGAATATTTGATGTAGTATTCATCAGTGCGGATTCTACCCCATCGTTAATAGCAGGATTTGTGCAGATTTACCCATAAATGCTGAACTTGTATCTCAGTCTTACTCATCTGCTTCCTGTGATTCTGATGCAAACATTTCTTTCTGCACATCTACCGTACCTTTAAACACTCAATGAGACATGGTTTGAAGAAAAAAACAGAAGTGGATCTCACTACAAGTGGATAAGCTTCATTTTATTAGGAAAAGCAAAAAAAATAAAAAATAAATGCATTTGTTTTACATAATCCTTGTGTCTTTTTCTGTGTGAAGATGTGAAGACCACAGATGTATCAAATATGTTGTGACATTTCTCTTTGGTTGGTTTGAAAAGTGATAGTAGGTGATTGAGAGAGCCCGTGGAAGGTGACTTGAGATGACTGATGAATTGCAAGCATCATTGAGCAAGTGATTTCCGGATATTTTCTGTATTTATCCTCGGCCTGCCAGGTTGGAACTCACTTTAGCACAGTTAATTGCCCTTTAGGTCTCATTCAGTTGCTGTTTTCTGGTTTTCTTTTAGTCACACGGTTTTGCTTATCAAAATAAGGACTGTGATTGTTCCCTGATATGGCAAGCAACTACATTTCTGACCTTTTATTTCCCCTAAAAATAACTATTACTTGTTGCCAAAATGATAAATTACATTGTTGTTTTTGGTTTAAAAATGTTTATCTACAACAATTACTCATGCTCTAGTTACAGTAAACTCACAAAGCAGGTCTGTGAAACCACTCAAGAGCGTGTCATTAAAATTGCACTTCAATTCTTAATCTAAATTTGAATTCCAAAGTAGATCATGTATTCCCAAAGAAGAAAAAAAAAGAGCACTTCATTGTGAATACATATATGCATAATACAAGTACAAAAGACTTTAAAAGCTTCAAAAGACATTAGTGTGAGGAAAGCTCGGTCTGATTTCTATCATAGCTCCACACTTGGCACTTGGAAGTCTAGCGAGGCTTTTGATTTAAGTTCAGAGGGAAATGTGAGAGGGGGAGAGCTGCTGGTGAGACGTGTGCCGTTTAATGAAGTCGTGCTGGAACGCCCATGATTCGGGATCAAAGCCGCTTTGTGTCTAAAGAGGGCTAAACTGACAGGATGTCGGCCAGTTTCGCCCCTCTGACACTGAGTCCAGAGGAAATGAAGTTTTTACCTTGAGTGACTCAAAGGAACATGTTTCATATCACACCACCCCTGCCATCAAGGGGTGTGATCCAACTGACCCAAGTTCTGTAATTATTTAACAGGAGATTGGAACATATTTCTATTTTCAGCATTACATTAATGTTAATTAATTAATTCTGTATTCATTCAAAACTTTATTTTAATCACAAATGAGGTTGTTTGAGTCCACCTTAATTAAATTGTCTAAGGCTTTACATTAAAATGTTGTATAAGCAGTGTACATGCAATTCTATATGCCACAGACAGCTGCAATTTGCTTAGATCTCTTCATTTAGATCTTTATGAACAGTAGACCAATTATTTCGACCATTTAGACAGATCAACATGTCAGATAAACATGCTTAGTATCTAACAATTAAATGCAATTTAATTAATGATGAATTAATGAATAATTGAAGTAAATTTTTTTAATTTTAATTTAACATTTTTGCAAATAGGTTAAATCTTGCTAGTTCAAATCTCTTGCAAAAGTTTATTTAATTATTTTATTTATTTACTTGCAAAATACATTTAAAAAAATATAAAAACTTCACAAAATTGGTAAAACAGTCGGTATTTGTTATATATATATATATATATATATATATATATATATATATATATATATATATATATATATATATATATATAGTTATTTAATTTCATCTAGTATTGTTTTTGTTTTGTTTTTTGTATGCGTGTTTTTATTTTAGGGGCTTTTTTACCATTAATATAAACTTATATGAAAGTGAAAAGAAGAAAATGAACATGATTGAAAAATACAGGTCAATGCATCTGGCATAGAAACAGCCCAAGTCAATGATTATCTTATTTAGGTATTTATTTCGTAATTTTGTATGAGAAATTACACTCATTTTGTAATGAAACTACAAAATATAACACTAATAGTTTTGCCCTTGATTTCTTATTGTTCCCCTCACCTCTAGAGACTTTTACTTAATTGAAACAACTGTTGACTATCATCCCGGTCGACTAATTTGACACACAGGGAGATACGCAGGCAACCTTATCAAGACACACCAACACCCTGCTAATAAATCATACTGGGGCTGTCAAATGGGAAAAGGCCATCCAAATGTTCTTGCTAATTTTACAGATTGCCATTTCGAATACATCTGCTCCGGCTAATGTAGGAGCTCTGCTCTCCTGTCAGTGGCATCTACTACTGCTAGCTGGAGGCTGTGATCAGGTGCCTGATGTCAGGGCTTATCCGCACTGAATGGTGATTGCTTTAGAACGGGTCCTCGGCAATAAGCCTGTGCCATTTGTTCAGGTGATGCAGGACAAGTGGAGTAGCCTTTGCATCTTGCAAGACTCAATAAACTAATGGAAGATGTTTTCGATATATAGGAGTGATTGCAATGAAACTGAGCAGTGGTATTTGAGATAGGTGAATTACTTACATTTGTGTGTTTTAATGGCATCATCTTGGGCTGGATGTATTATTATTATTATTTATTTATTTATTTTTGAAAATTGCTTTGTAGAATTCTTTATTGTTTTCATTCACAACAGTGATATCACAATTTAAATAATGGAAAATTGTCACATAATTGATCTGAGGATGCCAACATTTCATTAGCAATGGTGAAGTATTTCCTGCATAGAGACAGTTCCCGTGAGACATCTTAATTTCCCTCTGATTCAGAGGAATGAATAAAATATATCACTTAAGAGTCTCTGATGGGTCATGAACTATGTTACTGAGCTGTCAAATTTGTTCAAATTTCAGAAATGGGGTATCAAAAGGAATAGTTCAGCTAAAAAAAATAGTGACCAGTTTTCAAATAAGCACCAGAAAACTCTTTAAAATAATAGCTCACACAAAAATTAACTATTACCCTCAGGTCATACAAGATTCTGAGAAGTGTAATATTAAATTCCTTGCTCTCCAGTGGATCCTCTGCAGTGGATGGGTGCCATCAGAATGAGAGTCCTAACAGATGATAAAAATATCAGTATGATCCAGTCCATCAGTTCATGTCTTGTAATCCACTGACATAACATTATGTTTAAAACTGTTTTTGCTTGCAAACTGTGCTTGATTTCTCTGTGCATATTTCTCTCCTTATTCAGACGAGGCAAATTTTCAATGGAGGAAGTAGTGCTATGGATTGAGGACACATAGTATTGAGCTAAGAAACAGTCTGAAGTTAATTCTTATGACGAATTTGTTTATTACAAACAAACAGCTTTTTAACTTTTCAGCTTTTCACAAGACATTAATTGATGGACTGGAGTCGCATGGATTACTTGTTGTGGATTATTGTGATGTTTTAATCATTGGTTTGAACTCTCATTCTAACGGCACCCATTCATTGCAGAGGACTGATACTTGATCGGTTATGAGACATGTATTGCAATCATTGCCTTCGATATTGACTGTTTTGAATATATGTAATATGCATTCAGAATTATTTCAATCCATGTGCACTCCTTTTCCAATTCTCTCAGTCTTTCACTTTTCACAGCATTGCTCTATTATTGTTCTCCATGGTGGACTGGAGGCGAGAAATTGTTTAGCTAGTCATTTAAGCATCATGCACGGCAGGAGTGTGAGTTGGATGCTGTTTTTCATTATTATGGCGATCCATTCTGAACTGCAGCCTCCAGACTGTGTGTGTCTGTCTGCTATACTCAGACACTGACCCTGAGCTCGTAACTCACACACCATGGCCTTGCCGTTGTTTGTGTGTCTAGCTGATGCCGAGAAGCATTAATCGCTCCCCAGTGCTCCAGTTGTTGCTGACCAGGTTAACTGCCCCCTCTTTCGGACCATTTACCCCTCGCCTATTCCCCAAATAACCACTACAGTTTCAAGAGAGAATGCATCGACTGCTGAACAGTGCTTAATGAATTTTGATCGCTATAGCCACCATCAGAGATACGCTTTTGCTTTATTGATTAAAGGCTACTGGGATAATTTTACACACACATGAACAAGAAATTTCATAGATGGATCACTGGGCTTTATCATTAGCCCCCTTTTAACCTTTCTGCATGTGTAGTTTTGAATGTAATATTGGAAAATTTGATTATTCTTCCTGTTGTGTCAAATGATAACCAACCATCCAAGAGAATTGAACATGTGAGTAATAAAGCAATGGGTGGCAATTTGATAAAAAAAAAATAGATATTTAAAGCAAAATTCTTTTTTTTTTTTTTTTGTAGGCAACAGAAATGTATAAAATTAGCCTTTAAGAAATTTGTAAAATTTCAAGGGACAAACAAGAACTATTTTTGTATTATTCTGTAATTCTATAAATTCAGTAATTAATTTGAACATTTAAAGAAGGACTGGTAAAATGTTGCAGGATGAGTTATGCAGGTCGTTTAAGTCCTTAACCTGTATAAGGCATTTGAGCCAGTTGTATTTCATATTCCTAAGAAACACAATTTAAACATATCTCAAATCACTTCTCTTTTTCTTTTCATGTTATTTCTGGTGTTTTAGTATGTCTGAGGCTCTTCAGCATCTATAGCCATGTTTCCTTCAGTTGTCAGCCTCAGCCAGTACAACATTATTTATTTCCAGTCCAGCAGTATGGTTATGTGAGCTGATGCCTACTGATTTCCTTCATCCTCATCCTCATCCTCAGTGTGTGGGTCTCATCGAGCGTCAGAATGAAAGGCTTTGTTCTGAGTCACTCTGTTCAGTGGACGACTTCAAATGAATGAACTCATTGGTGCAGTACAAGGCCAAGTATGTAACACTATTCCGCCAACTCATTTGGCCTGGAAACATCGATGATAGCATTGTCAGTACACAGAGGATGAAAGACACAGTAAACTCTCATGTTGCCAGATTTTGGCCTAATGTTCCACTCTGCAGCTTAATTGAATATTATGGGTACTAAACATATTAAAGGGGGGGTGAAATGCTATTTCATGCATACTGAGTTTTTTACACTGTTAAAGAGTTGGATTCCCATGCTAAACATGGACAAAGTTTCAAAAATTAAGTTGTACGTTTGAAGGAGTATTTCTGTTCCAAAAATACTCCTTCCGGTTTGTCACAAGTTTCGGAAAGTTTTTTCCGAGTATGGCTCTGTGTGACGTTAGATGGAGCGGAATTTCCTTATATGGGTCCTAAGGATCTTAGGACCCAAGTGCGTGCGCTCCCGTATAGCAGAGCAATGAGAGCATAACAGGCATTCACTGATCAGAGCGAGAGACCGAATTGTCACAAAAGAAGTGTGTTTTTGGTTGCCAGGGCAAGACAACCCTGCACAGATTACCAAAAAAAAACAGCATTAAGGGACCAGTGGATGGAGTTTATTTTTACAGAGCATCAACGGAGTTGTGCAAGTGTTTGTTCCCTGCATTTCGAAGATGCTTGTTTTACAAACAAGGCCCAGGTTGACGCTGGATTTGCACATCGTTTATTTCTTAAGGATAATGCAGTCCCAACGGAAAAGGGTCACGATCATGTGTTGGAACCACAGGCGGTGAGTAAAACTGCTTCAAATATCTCTGTGTTGTTAACTTAGCTATCGGCGCGTAAGCACATCAAGTAAACAACATGCGATGTTGTCATCAAACTGCATTTCCACATGTACAGCTTAAAAAAAAAAAAAAAGACGACATAAAGTGGAACTTTAAAGTTTTAAAGTTTCAATACATACCTCATAGAGATGTCCTGCTGTAGTCGTTGATGCTGTTGCTCTTGTTAAATTTCAGCCTCTGGATCTGATTCTGGATCATAAATATACGCCGAATCTGACTGTTAGCCATGGTTTGTTTTGGTTTGTTTTGTCCTCACGGTGTCACAGCTTCCAAACGCTCTCAACGCAAAAGCCTACTGGCGCTCGTGATTCTTTAGCTCCGCCCACACGTCATGCCTCCAGCCGGTCGTGTTTTTCCGGGAAAAAATCGGTACAGACTATCTTTCTCTTATAAATATAATAAAACTAAAGACTTTTTGGAGTTATGAAGGATGTAGTACTACTCTATAGGTACTCAAGATTAACAGGATATTGAGTGAAAACGAGCATTTCACCCTCCCTTTAAGCTCAAATCAACTTTATTACCATAATAATATGATATAATACACCACAAAATAAACGTAAATAAATAATGATAATAATTTTGGTTTATCCTTTTTTATTAATATACTTATAATGGAAGTGAAACATTTTTGAGTATTATAAAAGCAATTCAATTTTCTGTTGAAACTCTTTTGTGTGTGTGTGTAGTGTGTAGATAGCTTTTTTGCACTTATGGAGGCAATAATGAAATTTTCTTTGAATTTTATAATTTTATGAAAAGCACATTTTATAAAAGCGCAATGAATCCTTCTATTAATGCTTGCATATTGTACATTTGTATTTGTATTATTTATTTGATTATTTTTTTTTTTCAAGATAAATACATACATTATTTAATTATAATAGAAATGAATCAGAACAATTTTATAACAGCACTTCAATTAATTGTTCTTATAAAATTTGTGTAGTATTTGCTTTTTATGGCACTGAATTTTTTAAATTGAAAAAAAAAAAAAATTCACATTAAAATAATGTTTTGTGGTTATACTATTGAAGTGAATTTGACCCCCTAATCATGTCCATTGTTAGTGCATCACTTTAATCCATATTTTTGCTTTTTTAAAGTTTCAATACATACCTCATAGAGATGTCCTGCTGTAGTCGTTGATGCTGTTGCTCTTGTTAAATTTCAGCCTCTGGATCTGATTCTGGATCATAAATATACGCCGAATCTGACTGTTAGCCATGGTTTGTTTTGGTTTGTTTTGTCCTCACGGTGTCACAGCTTCCAAACGCTCTCAACGCAAAAGCCTACTGGCGCTCGTGATTCTTTAGCTCCGCCCACACGTCATGCCTCCAGCCGGTCGTGTTTTTCCGGGAAAAATCGGTACAGACTATCTTTCTCTTATAAATATAATAAAACTAAAGACTTTTTGGAGTTATGAAGGATGTAGTACTACTCTATAGGTACTCAAGATTAACAGGATATTGAGTGAAAACGAGCATTTCACCCTCCCTTTAAGCTTAAATCAACTTTATTACCATAATAATATGATATAATACACCACAAAATAAACGTAAATAAATAATGATAATAATTTTGGTTTATCCTTTTTTATTAATATACTTATAATGGAAGTGAAACATTTTTGAGTATTATAAAAGCAATTCAATTTTCTGTTGAAACTCTTTTGTGTGTGTGTGTGTGTGTAGTGTGTAGATAGCTTTTTTGCACTTATGGAGGCAATAATGAAATTTTCTTTGAATTTTATAATTTTATGAAAAGCACATTTTATAAAAGCGCAATGAATCCTTCTATTAATGCTTGCATATTGTACATTTGTATTTGTATTATTTATTTGATTATTTTTTTTTTCAAGATAAATACATACATTATTTAATTATAATAGAAATGAATCAGAACAATTTTATAACAGCACTTCAATTAATTGTTCTTATAAAATTTGTATAGTATTTGCTTTTTATGGCACTGAATTTTTTAAATTGAAAAAAAAAAAAAATTCACATTAAAATAATGTTTTGTGGTTATACTATTGAAGTGAATTTGACCCCCTAATCATGTCCATTGTTAGTGCATCACTTTAATCCATATTTTTGCTTTTTTATTTTTTAAGAAAATAAAAGAGACGTAGAAATTAATTTTTTTTTCAATTACCTTTATACTACAGATGTTTAATTTGAATTGAACCTGTAATATATTTTTCAAAGTGTCCAAATAAAGTTCTGAATATCTTGATAATTTGATGCCATGATTTTTATCTTACATCCCTATGTTTTAGCCGAGACCCTCTTCAGTTTACAATCACAGTACATGTCCAGATCTCCTCTCCAATCTTGCCTAGAGGATCTCAGACCTGTGTGTCATCGATTATGAAGCAATTTTTTTTTTAAAAGTGTTATCTTCCACAATTTCCATGTATCTGATCCCCAGCGTGGTTGACACTTCTGAAAATGCTATTGTAAGGTACGGAGGTCCAGAGAGAGATGCACTGCAGATCAGAAAGCCACATTATGAGGTTATTTACTGCTTGGACTCTTTGCCCTTTTCACTAAAGGTTGACTGGCTCTATTGTTCTTCCACGTGTCTTCACAGACAGGAGGGAAATTAATGTTCAAGGCATGTGACGGACAGGTATCTGATGAGTCAGATCACTGTGATTACAATCTCACTAGACCCCTTTATTAAACACCTGTCAATCAAACTTGAGTTCTACAAGTGTAAAACTGTCCACTTGATGACAGCCATCAGAAAAACTGCATTAAGCATGAGCATTTCAAGTTCTTCAACCTGGCAACTTGTATGGTGATGTATTGTCAGTTGTATATGCTGTGATGTTATTAATGCGTTATATGAGCCAGTGTATGTATTGCTGTAGGGTTTTGGCGCTGTGGTATCTTGTCTTCTCTGCTCTGGTTTCTGTGTTTGCACTCTGGAAAAGCTTACAGCAGAATCTGACTCGAACAGGCTCTAGGGAAATATTGATCAATTTTGGAACCAAAGGAGAACACAGATGAACACACACATATATACAAACGTCTCAAGCCTTCGAGTCTTTGTACCGTGACACTCCATGAAGGTCACCCTGAAAGGCAATGCAATATTCCTGCCTAACTGCATCCAGAAGCGTCCGACTCAAAGAGCCAATCTGGCCTTTAATCTTCCGAGAAGAAGTGCACATCGTTCCTAACCTATTCCATCAGCTGTCCCTCCCCCATTACCTGCCACATCTCCTTCCATCCCCTGATCCGCTGTCCGGATTAGACAAAACAACCGTGCTTTTGCTTTGGATGCAAATAACATCAAATGGCTCTTTTCTGTGCAGGCGTGCAGTTTCTGCTGAGAAAGCAGTGTTACATTGTTACTGTGTAATTGAAGTGTTTTGTGTTCTTTATTTCATTATTTTATCTTCACGGTAGAGAAGATTCAGTCACATATCTAAGTCAAAGAAGTAGTTAAAAATGGTTTATTATTATTTTAAATATACAAATTAAAATGAATGAAAAAAATATAATATAAAAATAACTATTGTTTTCTTAAATTATTAAAAATTTATATTTATTGTATATAAAATGTATTTGTATACATTTGTAGATGTAATGTAAAAAAATAAAGTATTTATTTATATATAACATTTAGTTACAATTTATATACATTAATGAATGTAATATATTTTAAATGTATTTATTTATATAAATATGTATATAAATTCTAAAATAATAGATAATATATTTTAAATGTATTTATTTATATAAATATGTATATAAATTCTAAAATAATAGATAATATTTTTGATTACTTATTTGTTTATTTTATATAAAATACATAATTTTGTATGACTACATTAATGTACTTTATAACATTCATTTATTATATATACAATGATAAGTATTAACATAAAAAAAGTTTATACATAAATCTATAAAATATATACATTATATATAAATATTAAAATGATTAATTTTACTTAAATTATATATTGATGTATAATTATTTTATATAAAATATATAATTTGTACAAATGTAGTTATATATAAAACAATATATTGATTATAAAATACAGAATATTTATAATGTAACAATATTATTTATCTTGTTTTTAATATGTATATTGTTTTATATATAAATAAATACATTTATATTACATTAATAATTTTGTTTTTACTTAAATTATATGTTGATTTATATTTTTCATGAAATATATAATCAAAATATATCAATGTTATATAAATTCAATGTATGCATTATTACAGTATTTTATATAGTCATTTTACAATTATTAATACATACATATTGATGTATATGTGTGTATGTATATATATATATATATATATATATATATATATATATATATATATGTGTGTGTGTATATATATATATATATATATATATATATATATATATATATATACATATATATATGTGTGTGTATGTGTATATATATGTGTATGTGTATATATATATATATATATATATATATATATATATATATATATATGTATGTGTATATATATATATATATATATATATATATATATATATATATATATATATATATATATATATATATATATATATGTGTATGTGTATGTGTGTGTGTATTTATTTATTTATATTGGGCAAATTGGGCAGAGTGAAAGAAAGCACTCCCGTCATAGACTCAGATGATGAATAATTCCAGGCAGCGTCTCTTTGTACTGTGCCATTGCGTTTGCTAGCAGAGAGCTGATGAAGTCGTCTATGTGATATTAATGTGCAGCTGTACAGTTGCGTCTCATCTGATGTACAGTAAGAGTGCTGGGACAGAGCTGATCGTGCAATGCTATAATTATATTTCATGTATGAAAGGCTTATACACCATGGGTGGTGAAATACTTTCCCTAATGGATTTTCCCTCACTGTAAAGTTTAACAGCGTCAGTCATCATGCTGCTAGGTCCATTACTGAAGCTTATTAAACTTTTTATAACCTTATAAAAGTTTGTGGAACCTGCACACCTTGCACATGCTCTCAAAGAATGTTTATGGACTTCATTATATGAAAATGTGGGAAAACCTTTACATACATGAAGGAAACATATTAACAATGTTATTAAAATTTACCAAATTTATATGCCTACAATTGTTTGTTAATTATTCTCATTGTGACTAAAACGTGGTCAAAAGTCATCATATTGTATACTAAAAGTAAATGTTATTTTTGTAGGATTTTGTTTTAATTCAATATTTTTTAAATCTGTTTTAATGACATGTTATTTTCATGACCAGCACATTTTACAAATCAGTTAATTTTAGTATCATTGAGATATTACTATGGTTTTTATTTATGTTATAAATTTTTACTTTTTTATGTTTATTCTTTCTATATATTATTTTTTGAAATTTTTATTTTTGCTTTAATTTATATTGCAGTACATCTAGTTAAACTAAAATAAATGAGAAATGTTGCCTTACACTTTACCTGAAATGTGTAAAAAAAAAAAGAAGAAAAAAGAAGTTTTTTATTTTATGTATTTTTATTTTTTAGTATATTTTAATATATTTCAGATTCAGATATTTCGATTTTTTTTTAATATGGTTAACATTATTCTCAAGAGTTTGAAAATGTAATTTAATTTCATTTAAAAAACTTAATTTTTCTTTTCAAAAGTAAGACAATACAACAAATATTATTCTGTTTAGTTTGTAAATTAAATTTTATGAAAAAACTGAAACATATTTTCTTCAAACATATTTAAAGTACAAATACTTTATAAAATGTATTAATAATCTACAATTACAATATGATTATTATTATGAATAATAATAATAATAATAATAATAATAATAATAATAATAATAATTAATATTATTATTATTATTACTTTAATGAAAATTAAGGTTGAAAATGTGCTAACATTTTTTTTGTCAAACAAATAAATTCAATCTAATTTTCTATTAAAAATCGAATTATTTTATAATTAAAAAAAAGTTAAATATATATATTTGGAGTCATTTTTGACAGGTTTCATGAGATTCAGCCAAATATTTCTGAATGACGTTCTCTAAAGTCTGAAGCCTACAGTAGTTGTGGTTCTGAAGTGTTTGTGAGCAGCATGCACTTCAAGGTACTTTGCTGTGCTGATGTACTTTTAGCACTGCCACAGTCATTACATCCATCCCAGCAGTCAGGGTCACTTCCAGGCCATCTAAACACCAAGTCTTCTTTCATCCCATCACATTTATGTATGTAGACAAAACAGCTGCACTCACTTGTAACAACCTGGTCTCACAGAATTCCGTGAAATGTCCACGGGTCCTTAACTCAAAATCCGTGAAGCCATCACGGAATTGCCCCAAATTCCGTGACCCGGCCACGGATATTTCTCCAACGCAAGTCAATGACACTGACCTCCCGTGATCCACACACGGATACCCGTTTCAATGACGGAGTACAGAACTCGCTGAACGGACGTGCTTTCTCATTTGGAAACGCAACATTTGAAGTATTTGTTTCTTTTCCAATATCAAATGCCATAATGACATTAACCAGACAGCTGTTGTAGTTATTGCATTGTCCTGTCATCATAAAAATTACGTTTGTTTCAGTTACAAAAGTCCCGTGATGGCACGGACCTCCACAACCTGACCTCACTCACTTGTTTAGGAACTTACAAGCTTTTCGTCGACACTGTTGCAATGGCATGTAATTAACTTGGCATTTTTTCTCGTCCTGTCATCATAAAATCCAGTTTGATGGCGTTTTACACACATTTTGGCTATAGTCAGAACTAAAATCTGTGATAGGAGCACGGAGTGAGTCTGTGCTTAGATCACGGATAACTCTAACGCAAGTCAATGACACTCTTCTTCCGTGGTCCACACACGGATCGTTTCAGTGATGGAGTACAGACCTCACTCAATGGACGTGCTATCTCATCTGGAAACGCAACATTTGAAGTATTTATTTTTTTCAACACCAAATACCATGACCAACCTGACTGTTATTGTAACTATTGCATTGTCCTGCCATCATACAGATTCACTTTGATTCTGTTAGCCTAACTAAAATCTGTGATACGAGCACGGAGTGAGTCTGTGCTGAGATCACGGATAACTCTAACGCAAGTCAATGACACTCATCTTCCGTGGTCCACACACGGAAACCCAGTCTCACGGCAGTTCGTGATTTTGTCACGTAATTTAATCTATTTATTCGTGGCAGGCACACGTTTATTTCCTTATTTTCATGATTGCAGCACGTTTTTTTAAACTAATGCATTTCAATTGGAGGCATCTTTCGTGCATCAGCACAATATTTTCTGATTAATTATTATTATTATTATTTAATTTTTCACAGGACAACAGAAGAAACTCACTGAAACTTGAAAAAAAAATCGGAGCTTAATTTACTGTACAAAACTGAGCAACATACTGTATTGCTGGTGACAAAAACACATTAAAACTTTTTTAGCTGTAAAATGCGCAATGGTTCTTTTTTTACTTTTTCATTGATTTTTATTTTTTTCATAGGCCTAGATTTAATTTTTTTTAATTACAGAATTCAATATCAAGTCCTTGACACATAACTGTAACAGATTTTCACATTAAGAAACAATTTAGTTTAAATAAAAAGAACAAGAAATATCTAAAAATAAATAAATTATTTATTAGCGATAGGCCTACAGATTTATTTTTTTTTTATTTATTTTTTATTTTTTTACTTTAGACTCTAAAGTTAAAAGTTTTTATTAAGGCTATTGTAAAGGCTTAAAAATGATGTCGCTGATGAGCCTCTGATCGCTGTCAGATTCTGTGATATGAATGTCCGCTAATGGGTTTAGAATGAGCCCCACTCGGCCCGTGTTCTGGCTTACTGTAATATTTCACCTGTAATAAGACCGAAATAATATAATTAAAATAAAGAAATGAATGAATACATGATAACATCTAAATGTTGATAGATTTAGCGTTATAGTTTTAAAAATATTAATAAACAGCAAATCAACACAGAAAGACCTAAATAATAATAATACATAATTAATAAACAGCGCCGCCCCTCCCACTACGCGCATCACGCGCTGTGCGTCAACCCCAAAGCGTCAAAAGCTGAAGCGTGGTCAAGCGCCTCTAGCGTCACTGACATGAGATGTTTATCGCTTTGAAATCACGTTCAAGAAGTCTCATTCAGCACACATCGCGATACTTTCCATCAGTTTGCAAGAGCCGCAGGTTGGGTGAGTTATACAGTCTATGGTGAGTAGTAGTAAATATGCTCTTTTAATGCCTGTCCTAAAACGTATTCTGTCTTCTTTATTAATCAGATGAGCGCCTTATGTTTACTCTCTGTATTACATCGGTCATCCGAGGCTGTCTTTGAGTTTCATTGTGTTTAACTAAATGAACACAGCTGCTAACTGGTTAAACTCTATCGGTCACGTGACGTGACGTGACGTGCCACAGACCTGGGATCCGTTTTATATTCATTTCAGGTTCAAAGATGTAAGTTGTATTTGTAGTAAAATCATGGTAACCATGACACCTACAAAAGTAGGTAAAACCCAGTAAACAAGACATTTACCATGTTTGTTTGTTTGTTTTTTACCACAGTAACTGTAGCTTTACTGTAGTATAGTAATAGCACATTAATCACCAAATTAACTATAGTTGTACCACTGTAATGGTAGTGTTTTAATGTGCTTTTATATGACTTATTTCACAGTAATCACATTTACTGTACCATGCTTGTAATACCTTTTTAATGTAAAAAAAAAAAAAAAAAAAAAACATTTTTCCCATCTTGCAGTTCAATTCATATTTGTTTATATCTTAAATATTTTGCTCACAGATCACTATTAACATTCTGTATATAATTCTGTTTTATTTTCTTTCCCCTTGTATTAATTTTTTAGCTGAAAAGACGTAAAGTAAGCAGTCACCGCAGTGGTGTTTGTGGAGAGGTATTCCTTCAGAAATGGAGAAGACAGAAAGCTGCAGAGGCAGGTTGGTCTGTGATAGTTTGTCCCTTTTATCAAACATTCCTGTTGTTATCATTTGCACAGCATTTTGTTGTTTTTTAAACTGTTGTACGGTCCAAATACCCACACTTGCCATCCTTGCACATTTCCTTTATTTGGCCCAAGTGAGCATGAAGATCACAATGTGTGTCGATCTTAACATGACAAAGTTCGTTTCAACTTTGTATTTTAAAAGAAACTTCTAAATGTCTTTTCAATAGTCCCTAATAATACATTTTAATGCGCTTTTCTAGAACCCAAAGCGCTAAAATTAGCGCCCTATTAACCCTATTAAAGATGACAATTTATTTTGTGGTGCTTCTAATTAAGTGATAAAAAGAAGTTACAAATGATGTACAAAATAAATATACTTTTCTGTGCACCAAGAAAACATGCAACACTTTGTTTTACTACTAAATTAGTCTCAATTTCTAATTATTATAATTAATATTTCACAAACATTGGAAAGTTGCGTGACCTCCTGTGAGATCTTTGCAAAAAGTCTCACATTAATTCCAAAACATGATGCATGATGGGATACACTAAGCTTTGTATAGCGCTCCGGAGCAGTATTGGAGAGGTTTAGTGTGTGTTAAGGACACCGTGCTTTGGCATTATTAAGACCGGGGACAGTCTCATAGTCACGTACACACACTCTCAAGTGAATAAGACCTCAAGTGTGGGTAACTGGAAAGGGGAAAAGTCTTTAAAATGATCCCTAAATACAGTCCCACATCAAAGTCTTAATAATTCACTAATGCTTTCATGGTCTAAAAAATAATGTATGTAAGTAATGTATAAGTTAAAGTATATAGTAATGTATAAGTTGCATGTAATGAAATAATATTTCCTTTCTTTCTGTCTTACAGGATTGTTTGCAGATAATGCTGTTCTTCTTTTTCAGAAGTTTTTGGGGATCCAACCCTCACAAACCTTCCTAAAAACTAAAAGAGCTATTACTGAGTCTCAGCGACTCTTGCCACGATCAGCTCTTCCCAGGTACATTTGTTTACTCATCAAATGCTCTGGTCTGAATCTTACTTTGAATTAACTTAATTATATGTTTAATGAGCAATATTGCTCATTGCACACAAAGTAAGATTATCTTGTTTTACAGAAGAGAAGGAAGACCAAGGAAATGATTTGCTCAGGATGAGAAATGAAGATGGTCATCTTGTGCTCAAGCAAACAGAAGTCCTCTGGTATGTGTGTGTTATGTGTTACAGGACTTTATGATGATCTCTCACAGGACTGGTCATGTCAGCCGTAATTATTCTTTCCAATGTTTTTATATTTATTTTATTTTATTTGATACAGCTATAATAATTATAGCATGTTAGCAAAGTTTGACTGGAACATTTTTAATCTAAAGTTTTAAAAAAACACCACCTGTTATTCTTAAAAGCATACAAGTGTCATAAAAGTGGTTTAATTGATATAAACACCAATTGACATTATCTCACTGTTTTGTGAATGTTGTGTTATAAATTGTGAATTGATAGTTGATTGGTTTGAGCAAAGCCTTACACTGCACAGACTAAAACACATTTGTGAGAGAAGTCATTAGCTCTGGAGAAAGATTCTAGAGGAAGAAAACACATTTACTGCAACAATAGATGAATTCTAGAGTCTCTGAGAACTACACATGCTAATGTCTCATGAGCAAGACCTTTGCTTCTGTAACTTTTTCTTAATTCTTGCAGAATGACATATTTATTGCAGTATTTTTATTTGTACAGATGATCTCATCAGCCAAATGAGGGGTTTTGACCAAGTGATGCTCTTGAAAGGACTGAAAGAAGAGGATGTGGTAAATTGTCTTCAGAGAAAAAGCTTCTCAAAAGATCTTAAAACAGCTTGAAGAATGGTAAGTGTACAGTACTACAAGGGTCATAGTTACTCACCCTGCTAAAATCACACAGAACATAAGATGAGCTCTATGTCCATTAAACAACTTCATCTGGATTGTTTGTTTCACTTTGACCAGGTCTGGGATCTTAGGACTGGGAGATCTCACTTGCACCCAGTTAACCTCCATAGAGAACATTTATCAGAAGCGCTGTCTGGGTAGGGCAAGAAACATCATCAAGGATGCCTCTCACCCTAACCATGGACCTTTCACCCTCCTTCCATCCGGCAGGCGTTACAGGAGCCTATGCTCTCGCACTAGTAGACTCAGGAAGAGCTTCTTCCCCGAGGCTGTGACACTCCTGAACACCACACCACCAATCTAACCTGCACCTGCTCTTTTACTGCACTGGTCACAGTACTTTACATACATGTATTGCACTACTCATATTTTGCACAGACTGCACATGGTTAAATCCATTACACTATAAACTGTCTAAAGCTGTTACTGTACAAGCACAGTAAACTATTTCTACAATAAATATAATTGCACTACTATTATTTTGCATATAATAAATTGTTAAACTATACTTTTGCACACTCATTCAACTGTATTTATTACCACTGTTCTCAAGTTCCTGCTATTCATAATGTATATATAATTCTTCTTTGCTCTGTTCATAATGTACATACAATCCCTACATTACATTCATATTTATATTCTGTATATGCTCTGATCAATATTGTATATAGTAACTCCACTGTAAATTCTGTATATCATAGCTTTACTTACTCTGCACTTTTATGTATATAAAACACTATATTCTTGCACTTCTGGTTAGATGCTAACTGCATTTCATTAGCTCTGTACTTGTACTCTGCATAATGACAATAAAGTTGAATCTAATCTAATCTAATCTAATCTTCTGGCTGAGAACAAGCTACACCACATCAGTGCTGGATATCAACCAAAAGCTGTTTCCAGACACGAGAGAAGATCACGATGAAACCAGTTTTTGATGTGTTGATAAGGAATCATTATTTTCTGAAACAGTATCAAATGTCTTATATGTATCACATGATCTGTATCACAGTTGACTGGATGGGACTGTGACTTTTAAGGACATTTCATCACTCATCTGTGTGAACTGATTAATATATGAGGTTAATGTATTTTTGATTATGAATAATTATTTTCCTTGAATCTTATTTGTCTTGATGCTACTTTATCATCTTTATAGTCTATGCTTCAATAAAATGAATATAACGAATATTGTGTTCTGAAGATTCTTGTTAAATACATCATTTTACTAGGTAGGCTCATATGTGTTTATTTTAGACTTGGAAAAACTACATAATCATTATTGGGATTATTTTTTACTTAAAACATAAAAATATTTGATCAGATTAATGACATCTGGGACATCAGTACACCAGAAAGTTATTATTGTTTATATTTAGTAACAAATGCCAATTGTTTTGTGAAAGAAAGGGAGTTACGAGATTAATTATTTTGCATTACAAGATGGTGCCATGGGCTTTATTGTTACAAACACTTGAGGGATAACTGAGAATGTAGCAGGAATGATCAACATGGATCTTGTACTGCATTAAAACCAAGAGCACGCACATTACTGATGTCCAGCACATGAGGAGCAAGAGACAGGGGTGCGAGGACATTTTTACACTGATTTCTGCTAATTAGTTATTAGTAATATATATATATATATATATATATATATATATATATATATATATATATATATATGAATGAATTTGTCCTTGTGTAATAGTGAAGTATCACAATGTGTATACATTGTCCTTGATTACTGCTTAAGAGTGGGGAATAGATAATGGCATGTTGTTGCAGGTTCATCCATTATATTTATTGATGTTTACTTCAAAAATCAAATAAATAATCTATTATTTTTATTATTAAAACATTTCTTTCTAATTTTTCCATGTTTTATCAGATGGCTTCACAATGTCCTGTCAAAAGGTATAATAGCAATGATGTAAGAATTAGAAAACAGAGGACTGTGAAAACTGTCAGATATAAATGTGACTCAGCTCAGTTTGTTGTCCATGATGAGGAGAATACATATATGTAGGTTTTACTGCCCTTCTACCCCCAGGGGCCCAGTAGCACCCCCCGGAAGAGCCAAAAACTGTACATTTCAAATGGCTGTAAATCAGAGTCCAATTAACATATCAAAGCGAAAATCAGCATGATTACTACTTATGCTATGCTGATAAAATAATGTTGGGCACAGTTTTCAGAAATGAATGGAAAGGTGGCATAAAGGCATTTTAAATATTGCATACTCTAAAATACTAAATTTCACCATGCCTCTCAAATATATCATAGTGGTTTACACAGTGAACATATTTATATGTCTAGTTTACCATTCAATATATTATTTATTTCATTTCGTTAATAAAACTTTTTAAACTACATTACCCATAAGCCTCCATCGTTCTATCTATGGAAAGGGAATACTAGGCGCTGTTTTTTGTAGTTCATTGAAGTTATTCTTAGGGTTAGTGTTAGGATCTCGGTAAAAAGGTGATTTTTCTCAACATAGAAACACCCAATGTTGACTTAATATATTTACTTATGTGATAATAGCAGCAAAACATACTTTTGTAACATGATCCGCTGTTTAATATGGGTTAAAAGATAATCCAACCACAGACAGTCCTGCGATGACTAGGGACATTCACAGCCAATGACATCAAAGCTGAGCAGCGTCATCACACTTCCTTAACCATTTATTGTCATTCATGAACGCAGTTGTATCTTATCTAACCAATAGATTCATTTCATTCAATTTAAAAGATACATTTTTTCCTGACCAAAGACAAGAGCATTTACTTATAAAAAGTAAAGAGTGAAATTAAGTTATTAAATTATTTAAATTTGTTTCTGTGATTTGCCTTGCTTTACCAATTCATCTCTAGTAATAAAAACTGAAATAAAGCATAATGAACATACATAATTTTGTAAGAGTTTTCCAGTATTTATAGATATGTCAAACTCATTTAAAGACAAAGTGCGCATATTACTGCACTGTCACCAAGCTCGTTTTTAAAGAATAAAACTATGAAGAAAAAAAAGGCAGTTATGTTGTAAACGTTAACATTTTTCAGTGTGCAAATTCTTTTATTAAAAAACAAAACATTATAAATATGGTATATATCTTTCAGAGAACACCGTAAAAATATACATTTTCTTAAAAGATTCTATTGACCAAAAAGTGATAAAACACTTAATGTTTCAAACTCACAAAAAAACATCATGAAGACATGCATGTCAAGTGTGCAATATCATCTATAAAACTCAATCAGCAGAGCATCACGTAAACACTGATTGTCCGAACAATAGAAGAAAGATAAAGTGTTCAGGAAAACAAACACCTGCTACATAAAAATGCAGAAATATAACTTTAACAATAACATCATTCACTTCATGACTGGAACTAGGGGATTGCTGTGCATGAATATGTCCTTTACTAAAACTCCTGATGAGAACTGAAGCTTTTTTATGATAAAAGCACCAGAAGTAAAGTTTACTGTATGAAGCTTGACAAAGAGAACACAATGCTTTATCAATATGATAAATGCTATTTTTTAACTATTGTTGTCATCACTGGTTCTGTATACAGTACAGTATATGGGTTGCTGGAAGGTCACAATGTATTCATTATAAGGTTAATTAAAACAAAGTTACATCTTCTGCAGAAATCAAACCACTGCAAAGTCTTGAGTCACTGATCCAGGAACCATTTCTGTGTGTGTGTTGGGGGGGGGGGGGGGGGGGGGGAGTTAAAGAGGTGAATCCTTGTGCATGACGGAGAACTACAGTGTTATCTGGAAACAATCCTGTAAGACAGAAAGGATAGAAATATTATGTAATTAAATGCAACATTACTGTGTTTTTTTTAGACCATGAAAGCATAATCTGCAAAGATGCTGTATAATTAAATGTTAAATGCATCCATTATTAAAAGCAAGTCATTAATAGCAATATCTAGTCATGGAGATCACGTATAGTGGGAACATAAACTGATGGGGCTTATTTAAAGTAATTTAATGAGAAGCCAATGAACAATATAAACTTTCTGACTGTGTGGGGCAACTGATTTTCCAATATTGTGATAGTGTCAGATGAGATTGTCCAGGGGCTTGTACAATATCATACAAGTGTTAAATTGAATTAGTGAATTATTAAGACTTTGACGTGCGACTGTATTTAGGGATCATTTTAAAGACTTTTCCCCTTTCCAGTTACCCACACTTGAGGTCTTATTCACTTGAGAGTGTGTGTACGTGACTATGAGACTGTCCCCGGTCTTAATAATGCCAAAGCACAGTGTCCTTAACACACACTAAACCTCTCCAATACTGCTCCGGAGCGCTATACAACGCTTAGTGTATCCCATCATGCATCATGTTTTGGAATTAATGTGAGACTTTTTGCAGAGATCTCACAGGAGGTCGCATGTTGCATGCATGTTTTCTTGGTGCACAGAAAAGTATATTTATTTTGTACATCATTTGTAACTTCTTTTTATCACTTAATTAGAAGCACCACAAAATAAATTGTCATCTTTAATAGGGTTAATAGGGCGCTAATTTTAGCGCTTTGGGTTCTAGAAAAGCGCATTAAAATGTATTATTAGGGACTATTGAAAAGACATTTAGAAGTTTCTTTTAAAATACAAAGTTGAAACGAACTTTGTCATGTTAAGATCGACACACATTGTGATCTTCATGCTCACTTGGGCCAAATAAAGGAAATGTGCAAAGATGGCAAGTGTGGGTATTTGGACCGTACAACAGTTTAAAAAACAACAAAATGCTGTGCAAATGATAACAACAGGAATGTTTGATAAAAGGGACAAACTATCACAGACCAACCTGCCTCTGCAGCTTTCTGTCTTCTCCATTTCTGAAGGAATACCTCTCCACAAACACCACTGCGGTGACTGCTTACTTTACGTCTTTTCAGCTAAAAAATTAATACAAGGGGAAAGAAAATAAAACAGAATTATATACAGAATGTTAATAGTGATCTGTGAGCAAAATATTTAAGATATAAACAAATATGAATTGAACTGCAAGATGGCAAAAATGTTTTTTTTTTTTTTTTTTTTTACATTAAAAAGGTATTAAAAGCATGGTACAGTAAATGTGATTACTGTGAAATAAGTCATATAAAAGCACATTAAAACACTACCATTACAGTGGTACAACTATAGTTAATTTGGTGATTAATGTGCTATTACTATACTACAGTAAAGCTACAGTTACTGTGGTAAAAAACAAACAAAAAAAAAAACATGGTAAATGTCTTGTTTACTGGGTTTTACCTACTTTTGTAGGTGTCATGGTTACCATGATTTTACTACAAATACAACTTACATCTTTGAACCTGAAATGAATATAAAACGGATCCCAGGTCTGTGGCACGTCACGTCACGTCACGTGACCGATAGAGTTTAACCAGTTAGCAGCTGTGCTCATTTAGTTAAACACAATGAAACTCAAAGACAGCCTCGGATGACCGATGTAATACAGAGAGTAAACATAAGGCGCTCATCTGATTAATAAAGAAGACAGAATACGTTTTATGACAGGCATTAAAAGAGCATATTTACTACTACTCACCATAGACTGTATAACTCACCCAACCTGCGGCTCTTGCAAACTGATTGAAAGTATCGCGATGTGTGCTGAATGAGACTTCTTGAACGTGATTTCAAAGCGATAAACATCTCATGTCAGTGACGCTAGAGGCGCTTGACCCATAGACAGTAAAAGAAATGGACACAGCGACCCCATTGGAACTCAATTGAGACGAATGAAGCCCAGTTTTAGCGTTTTTTAGCACTTCCGTTTCTGACGCGCAGACTCAAACGAAGCTTGACGACGTCAGCAACCTGTCTGCCAGATGTAAATCTTCTAAGTGGCTGTGCGTGCAAACTGCCATTGTTAATCTTGCAGAGACGGCGAGCTTGAGCGGGGAGTTCTTTGTCGTGAGTGAGCAGGAGTAAGTATTCTGATTAATTATTTTGTATAGTATTTTAAAATGTAACGCCAGTATGCCATATTAAGTTAATTACCTGCGAGCTTCTCCTCCTGTCTGTACGGTAATGCGACAGAGAGCCGAGTGGTTATGACGCAATCGTTAGCCTATTTTTTACAAAAACTGTTTCTACGGGGCCATAATGTAACATAGAAGGTAATGGAGCCCTTTATACATTGTCGTGTATCTTTAGAAATAAATAATGGACAAACAGAGTCTTTAAACGCCTCAGATGTAAAGTTATTCGCTGTCAAAGTGACGCCAAAATGAATGGGAGTCAATGGGAGTGCTAACGCAAGTGAAGTTCTGCTAAAAGATGGCAGCCCCCACCCGACTTCAACTTCCGGTCGAGTTCCTTGCCCCTTGGCTTGACCACGCTTCGGTTTTTGACGCTTTGGGGTTGACGCACAGCGCGTGATGCGCGTAGTGGGAGGGGCGGCGCTGTTTATTAATTATGTATTATTATTATTTAGGTCTTTCTGTGTTGATTTGCTGTTTATTAATATTTTTAAAACTATAACGCTAAATCTATCAACATTTATTTAGATGTTATCATGTATTCATTCATTTCTTTATTTTAATTATATTATTTCGGTCTTATTACAGGTGAAATATTACAGTAAGCCAGAACACAGGCCGAGCGGGGCTCATTCTAAACCCCTTAGCGGACATTCATATCACAGAATCTGACAGCGATCAGAGGCTCATCAGCGACATCATTTTTAAGAAGCCTTTACAATAGCCTTAATAAAAACTTTTAACTTTAGAGTATAAAGTAAAAAAATAAAAAATAAATTAAAAAAATAAATAAATCTGTAGGCCTATCGCTAATAAATAATTTATTTATTTTTAGATATTTTTTGTTCTTTTTATTTAAACTAAATTGTTTCTTAATGTGAAAATGTGTTACAGTTATGTGTCAAGGACTTGATATTGAATTCTGTAATAATAAAAAATTAAATCTAGGCCTATGAAAAAAATAAAAATCAATGAAAAAGTAAAAAAAGAACCATTGCGCATTTTACAGCTAAAAAAGTTTTAATGTGTTTTTGTCACCAGCAATACAGTATGTTGCTCAGTTTTGTACAGTAAGTTAAGCTCCGATTTTTTTTTCAAGTTTCAGTGAGTTTCTTCTGTTGTCCTGTGAAAAATTAAATAATAATAATAATAATTAATCAGAAAATATTGTGCTGATGCACGAAAGATGCCTCCAATTGAAATGCATTAGTTTAAAAAAACGTGCTGCAATCATGAAAATAAGGAAATAAACGTGTGCCTGCCACGAATAAATAGATTAAATTACGTGACAAAATCACGAACTGCCGTGAGACTGGGTTTCCGTGTGTGGACCACGGAAGAAGAGTGTCATTGACTTGCGTTAGAGTTATCCGTGATCTCAGCACAGACTCACTCCGTGCTCGTATCACAGATTTTAGTTAGGCTAACAGAATCAAAGTGAATCTGTATGATGGCAGGACAATGCAATAGTTACAATAACAGTCAGGTTGGTCATGGTATTTGGTGTTGAAAAAAATAAATACTTCAAATGTTGCGTTTCCAGATGAGATAGCACGTCCATTGAGTGAGGTCTGTAGGCTACTCCATCACTGAAACGATCCGTGTGTGGACCACGGAAGAAGAGTGTCATTGACTTGCGTTAGAGTTATCCGTGATCTAAGCACAGACTCACTCCGTGCTCCTATCACAGATTTTAGTTCTGACTATAGCCAAAATGTGTGTAAAACGCCATCAAACTGGATTTTATGATGACAGGACGAGAAAAAATGCCAAGTTAATTACATGCCATTGCAACAGTGTCGACGAAAAGCTTGTAAGTTCCTAAACAAGTGAGTGAGGTCAGGTTGTGGAGGTCCGTGCCATCACGGGACTTTTGTAACTGAAACAAACGTAATTTTTATGATGACAGGACAATGCAATAACTACAACAGCTGTCTGGTTAATGTCATTATGGCATTTGATATTGGAAAAGAAACAAATACTTCAAATGTTGCGTTTCCAAATGAGAAAGCACGTCCGTTCAGCGAGTTCTGTACTCCGTCATTGAAACGGGTATCCGTGTGTGGATCACGGGAGGTCAGTGTCATTGACTTGCGTTGGAGAAATATCCGTGGCCGGGTCACGGAATTTGGGGCAATTCCGTGATGGCTTCACGGATTTTGAGTTAAGGACCCGTGGACATTTCACGGAATTCTGTGAGACCAGGTTGCTTGTAAAGTATCAACATCTGTGTCCTACTTTAAAACCCTCTCCAAAAAACTGGAAAATGCATTGGAGCAGCATGGCAAGTGCATCCACATCCAAAAGTGCTGGACTCTTTCTCCTTGAGCACCAAACTGGGTCAAGATAAGAATCCATCATCATGGAGAAGATAAGTAGCTGCTCTGTTTTATCCTGGTTTTTGACGCACCACAAAGTTTTGTTGTTGTTGTTGTTTCGACGTTCTTTCTCTGGAACGTGTGTTTGAAGTGCTGCTCCTCTAATGTGGTGCAGGGCCAGATATGGGTGCAGACAGACAGCCAGGCGTGATGTTGAATCTCTCCAAACCACAGGAACATTGTCTTCTGGCAGACATCCATCACCCTCAGCGCTGTCTGGCTCAGAGCAGCTTCATTACTGCCAAAGTGCTTTACTTCCACAGCGCTGCGGACAGGCTTGATGCCTGCTTCTGTCAATAAGGCATCATATTTGAACTCCCTGCCAATAATAACTCAGCTTCTGTTAGGTGCAAATGGATGGAAATGTGGTTTGTCAACTCGGTTTCACAACTATTCCTTGCTGATCTGTTTTCTGAGCAAATTTATCCCTAAAATGTAACTATATGATTGAAATGTTATTTGTTAACACAGCACTGATATAATATATAGACTTTATGCTGAATTATAGATGAAAATGTTTAAATAAACAACATACAATGTAATGCAATTTTTCCCCATTTTTAATAGGTTTCTAGATCTAGATTTTCCTTAACATAAAAATCAGTACAATTAATATAATGCAATTTTAATTATTTAGATGTATTTTTCCTTTTTAATAAGTTCTTAGATTTTATTTATCTTAGATTTTATTTATCTTTTAATTTATGCAATTATTATTTAATTCTTTACACATTTTAATCTATTATAAATAATATATGTATTTTTATTAATTAACAATTTTTCAATAAGTTGATACATTTAGATTTTCTTAAATACAGTATATAAATCAAAACAAATGACACGATAAAATTAATTTTTATTTCATTTTCTGTTTTGTTTTGTTTTGCTTTGCTTTTGTTTTTTTTGTTTTGTTTTGCTTGTTTTGCTTTGCTTTTGTTTTGCTTTGTTTTTCTTTGTTTTGTTTTGCTTTGCTCTGCTTTTACTTTTGCTTTGTTTTGGCTGGTGTGGTAATGTAATTGATCAATAATAACAATTGATTGATTGATCGATTGAATTATTGATTGATAGTCCCCTCAGAATAAGGTTTCGCTAAAGCTACTGCAGTTTATGAACTAGGTTTTGTTATTCTGAGCAGCAGCCAGAGTCCTCTTATTTCAGCTTCAACACAGCAGACATTTCCCAACTAATCTTGTTGATCCATAGTCTGAACAAATTTATCCTCGCATCTTTTCAACCTGTCAGTCAAAGGCGAAGATCTTTATGAACGCAGGACTGCTCAGACGTCCTGAGGGAGTGCACCATGCATTTCTGCAAGCTTGTACGTGGAAGAGGCGCAGTGTTTTAAAATCATCCAACCCTTTAACCTTTACAAGTTCATTTTAGTCAGCTAACACGTTTTCAACTGGTTTTGATGTTATTTTTCTCCTGATGTTATGTGGTTCGCTGTGGTATGTGGCCTGTTTTTCCAGCCCATTGTGAGAGGGGTCGTGAAGGGTGGATGTGGGCAGCTGGTATGTCCCGTCCACCGTCTGGGCACACGTGTGCTGCATCAGTGCTGTGTCAGTGCACCTCAGTGAGAATCACAGTTTAACACTGTTTATTTATAGGCTGTGTATTTCGCCATAAATGCATCTGGATTTTTATAACAGTATCAAAGTTATCAGTGTTTTAAAAGTTTTAACTTAATGTCTAAAGGCGGCGTCGGTAACAGTTTAGTATAAGGACCAAATCTAAATATTCACTAGATGCTTATTAGCATGCCTTACATTGACTTTTTATTAGTGTTTCTAAAACACATATTCTGCAGGAAAACATATACTACATCCCTAATATTACCAATACCTATACATATTCTTAACAACTATTTTATTAACTATTAATAAGCAGCAAATTAGCTGTTTACTGAGGTAAAATCATAGTTAATGGTTTGTTAATAGTGATTAAGCTCCTTAAAATAAAATTTGACCACGGCATCTGTAAATTAAATAATGTAATTAGAGATTTTGAGTTTATCGAATGTGACACATAATTACATTATATTTTTAAGTTGTTAGATCTCTATTTTTCAATACAACTGATGCATTTCTTTTACTTATTTTATGCTTTTAATTTAATTTTATTATAAATTATTTGTATTGTATTTTTACTATAAATTTTTCATTTGATTTAATATGCATTTTATTTAATGTTTCTAGAGCTTGATTTTTTATCAATATCAAATTATTATTAACTCTTATATCTCTTTAATTATTATTATTTGTATTTATTTTGTTATTAAATTTTAATTGCATTTTATTACATTTATTGTATTCATGTTATTATAAAATGTATATATATATGTATATGTATAATTACGTTTTTATTTATTTATTTTAAAAATATATATTTATTCCAGTAACTGAATCTTCTCAGAATCCGTCTCAAAGGCCTCATTTGTCTACGTTCCTCCTTGTTTTCGCAGACTGAAATAGACTTGTTTGAGTATTACGTCACTTTTAAGTCCCATAATAAATGATTGCTCGCAGCTCTGTGAGTTCAGATCATCTAGTCACCTGTCTTTGCCAAGAACAGTCAGTGCCAGACAACATCTCACCCTCTGCTATGAATATTAATTAATGCCACACAGGTGCCAAGCTCCTAAAAGACTTTAAGACTGTTTTTCAGGCCTACTTTTAGAAGAATCAAGATCAATCACCCAAGTACAGCTTATGTGTCAGATATCACTTAAATGCATTGTCATGCAAAAATCAGCTAAAATATAGTTGCTTCACACTTAAGGGGACTGCAAGTAATTGCAAAAATGGCTCAGTAAAGTAAACTGTGTACTGAGAAAAGCTCTTACAGTACAGCTTGCTGTGTGGTTTTATCTTTATTTTCTAAAACAATGAAATTCATGTATTTTACCTGTGACTTACGTGTTCAAATAATGGAGAGATTGTGTTTGATAGCCACCCTCCCGGGGACCGCAGTATTGAGTTGCTCTTTATTAATGTGTTGCTGGACTGTTGGCATTTATCTGTATGCCTGTCATTTCTGCTAATTGCTCTGAGGCCTCAGTTGCAGAGCGGTGTGTGCATGACTGATAGCTGCAGTGTTTATTATTTTAGTCATACTATTGTACAAAGACACGTGTGCATCGCTGTGCTCGCTGTAGGGGTTTTCAAGAATAAAATGCTCTCATAAATGACTAAAGGATGTACACACTATTCATCTTCAGTTGCTGATGACAGGTTTAAGATCTGTTGTTTGGTCCTCACACGTGTAAAGTAGTTGCTGCTACCTCTCTTGAATTTGTGATGGGGAGTTAGCAGTGATTAGTTAACTGATGGGTTGACCCAGAACGGGAATGCTGACCAACTTAATTTACGCCACTCATCAAAAGAGGTGTTGAAAATCCAGTCTGTGCAGAGTGAAAATGAGAGAAAATGAGGCTGTTTAAGATAGAAATACAGTCTGTATTTCCGTACCATATTTTTCCGGACTATAAGTCGCACCTGAGTATAAGTCGCATCAGTCCAAAAATACGTAATGATGAGGAAAAAAACATATATAAGTCACAGTGGACTATAAGTCACATTTATTTAGAACCAAGAACCAAGAGAAAGCATAACCATCTACAGCCACGAGAGGGCGCTCTATGTCTTCAGTGTAGACTACAGGAGCACTGAGCAGCATAGAGCGCCCTCTCGTGGTTGGACAAGAAAAGATATAAAAATTTAATTTAATTTTATTCGTATTTATTCATAGAACTTTACTTTGATGTCCTGTAAGGTCCTATTAATTAATGTTGGTTTATGCATTTACTAACACTACCTTACAATGGGCAATACATTGTTGTAAAGCTAATAAAAATCCAACATGTTCATTGTTACGTAATTCTTCAGCCCAATTCAATAATATGCAAATTAACATACAATTTACATTTTTTTATAGATTTCAATAAGGTATTAATAAATGTTGAGATTAACATAACGATTAATAAATGCTTTTACAAAGTTTTTTTTTCCATTGTTAGATCATGTTAACTAATATAATGTAAAGTTTTACCCACTGTCTTTTATGTATATTTTGTTTAGTGTTGTTTTGTATCTTAGTGTTTTTAACCCTCTCAGAAAATTGCATGAATAATATGTATATTATAATAAGTAGCTTTTTCTTTATATCAGTATAAAGCAATATAATTAATATGATGCAGTTATTTTTATTTTATTTTTATTTATTTTTATACTAGAATATTTAACCCTCTTAGAAAAAGTTTTGATGATTAAAATGCCACGATTAAAATGCATATTGTAGTTTTTATTTATTTTATTATTATTATTATTATTATTATAAAGTTGCTTTCAGCCCATAAACAAAATGTAATTCCTCTTAGAATAAGTTTTGATCATTTAAATGCCATGAATAAAATGCATATTGTAGTTTTTTATTTTATTTTAATTATTATTATTAAGTTGCTTTCAGCCCATAAAGAAAATGTACAGTATTGTTCAAAATAATAGCAGTACAATGTGACTAACCAGAATAATCAAGGTTTTTCGTATATTTTTTTATTGCTACGTGGCAAACAAGTTACCAGTAGGTTCAGTA
Organism: Carassius auratus; assembly: GCF_003368295.1. Lineage (NCBI taxonomy): Eukaryota > Metazoa > Chordata > Actinopteri > Cypriniformes > Cyprinidae > Carassius > Carassius auratus. Next base: position 36,055 of record NW_020523774.1, on the reverse strand, counting down.
GATTCTCAGAAAACAAATGAGACCCAGCATTCATGATATGCACGCTCTTAAGGCTGTGCAATTGGGCAATTAGTTGAATTAGTTGAAAGGGGTGTGTTCAAAAAAATAGCAGTGTGGCATTCAATCACTGAGGTCATCAATTTTGTGAAGAAACAGGTGTGAATCAGGTGGCCCCTATTTAAGGATGAAGCCAACACTTGTTGAACATGCATTTGAAAGCTGAGGAAAATGGGTCGTTCAAGACATTGTTCAGAAGAACAGCGTACTTTGATTAAAAAGTTGATTAGAGAGGGGAAAACCTATAAAGAGGTGCAAAAAATGATAGGCTGTTCAGCTAAAATGATCTCCAATGCCTTAAAATGGAGAGAAAAACCAGAGAGACGTGGAAGAAAACGGAAGACAACCATCAAAATGGATAGAAGAATAACCAGAATGGCAAAGGCTCAGCCAATGATCACCTCCAGGATGATCAAAGACAGTCTGGAGTTACCTGTAAGTACTGTGACAGTTAGAAGACGTCTGTGTGAAGCTAATCTATTTTCAAGAATCCCCCGCAAAGGCCCTCTGTTAAAAAAAAGGCATGTGAAGAAGAGGTTACAATTTGCCAAAGAACACATCAACTGGCCTAAAGAGAAATGGAGGAACATTTTGTGGACTGATGAGAGTAAAATTGTTCTTTTTGGGTCCAAGGGCCACAGGCAGTTTGTGAGACGACCCCCAAACTCTGAATTCAAGCCACAGTACACAGTGAAGACAGTGAAGCATGGAGGTGCAAGCATCATGATATGGGCATGTTTCTCCTACTATGGTGTTGGGCCTATTTATCGCATACCAGGGATCATGGATCAGTTTGCATATGTTAAAATACTTGAAGAGGTCATGTTGCCCTATGCTGAAGAGGACATGCCCTTGAAATGGTTGTTTCAACAAGACAATGACCCAAAACACACTAGTAAACGGGCAAAGTCTTGGTTCCAAACCAACAAAATTAATGTTATGGAGTGGCCAGCCCAATCTCCAGACCTTAATCCAATTGAGAACTTGTGGGGTGATATCAAAAATGCTGTTTCTGAAGCAAAACCAAGAAATGTGAATGAATTGTGGAATGTTGTTAAAGAATCATGGAGTGGAATAACAGCTGAGAGGTGCCACAAGTTGGTTGACTCCATGCCACACAGATGTCAAGCAGTTTTAAAAAACTGTGGTCATACAACTAAATATTAGTTTAGTGATTCACAGGATTGCTAAATCCCAGGAAAAAAAAATGTTTGTACAAAATAGTTTTGAGTTTGTACAGTCAAAGGTAGACACTGCTATTTTTTTGAACACACCCCTTTCAACTAATTGCCCAATTGCACAGCCTTAAGAGCGTGCATATCATGAATGCTGGGTCTTGTTTGTTTTCTGACAATCTACTGAACCTACTGGTAACTTGTTTGCCACGTAGCAATAAAAAATATACTAAAAACCTTGATTATTCTGGTTAGTCACATTGTTACTGCTATTATTTTGAACAATACTGTAATTCCTGCACTGCTGTATATTTGAGAGTATCTGATTTGTTCAAGTGCCCACAGAAGCCTCACACAGACAGACAAGCATGCACACTTTCTCTCTCGCTGTCTGGTGTAGATAGTTTATCTGATCAGAGCCCTCTTCGTTCCAGTGAAATCTGCACATCAGCGCTGCCATAGTGCTGATAAGATGGACTATTGTCCTCTTTAGTGCGTGCTATTGTCATATCCAGTTCAGTCCACGAGACTTTCATCCCAATGAAATCAGTCACTCCAACTTTAAGAGAATAAAGCATCTGCTGACATTGTGTAACTCTTGTCACAAATACTTATGTCAGAAAGATGCTTAAAGAGTTTCCTAGCATGTGAATTCAGAGTTCTAGCTCCATACAAAGTTTTATGTTACTGTACCTCCACTGTACATACAGTACAACCAACATGATTGGTGATTACACATAATTAAATATGACTGCCCTCTTTGTATGCCACTCTGTTTTGTATTTATGACAACATATATTCAACAGTAATAATAAATGTTTCTTGAGCAGCAAATCAGGATATTACAATGATTTCTGAAGGACCATGTGACACTGAAGACACTGATGGTCCCTTGTGTGGGTCGAGCCAGAAATATTCCACAACCAGGGAGGTAAGTGCGTATCACTGACCCTATGAGTCCCGCTGACAGGATCTGTCATTAGCTGTCTCCTTTCATTTCTCAAGTTCAAACAAAGTTCAGGATCCCATCAGAAAGACAGAATTTGGCCTTGCGCTCCAGCGGCGGCACCAGCGATTTCATGCTGTGTGCTCTTCATAAAAACCAGCCTCTGCTCTCTGGCCAATCTCATCCGGAGCAATCAGTCACATGTGCTGTGGATTATTTCTGGACCTACTGGAACATAAAGTTAAAATAAGCAACATAAAAATGATTTTTCTTGTTCTTATATGTAGAAATACAAAGAGCTTTTGGAGGACACCTCTAGTGTGGCTTGCTGAGATATGAGTATCTGTGCTTCCAGCAGATCGGGGCATAAATATCCTACATGAGGTACAACTGCATTTATTAGACATGAGCTGCTTTTTCCAGAGGCATGCAATAATGTCACATGTATCACTGCAATGTCCCCAGACCTCAGTCATACATTTCACGCTTACTCTGTGCTTCATATAACACAAGAACATTAACATATAGAATAGCTGTGTTTTCGAACGATCTCATGAAAATTGTCAAGAAAATGTAATGGTTGAATATTGCCCCAAAATCCAAAAAAAAAAAATTCAAATTTGCATAAATGGGTAATGACAACAGCTTTTTAAAAAATAAATTAATACAAATATGAAATTATTTTGTTCACATTGCATATTATTCATAAATGTATTTACATTTAAATTAATTATATTTTATATTATTATTTTTACAGATTTACATTTTTATGTTTGCTTTTTTTTTTAATCATTGAGGTTTGGCACTATCATTATTATGTATTACAATAATGACAATAAAATGTATCATTATTGCTATTTATAATTTATTGTAATTTAGGTCTTTTTAATTTGCATTACAGAAATATAAAATAATATAATTTATAAAATATTTGTATTTGGAAAATATAAATTATTATTTTTTGAACTATAATTTTATTACTGCAATGCAAATGAAAAAAAAATCTATAAAATATATACTATAGAGCATATCTTCTACTAAATTTAAATTCTAAATTTTGATAAAACATTCTTTTTTTCTTTCTAATAATTAAAAAAATAATATTTGTAAAATAGTGCTTCTTAAAGGCCACATTTGATTATAGTTCATAAAAATACAGTGGTTTAAAAACATCAGTGTTATTCTCCTTGTTCGTATCCTTGTTTTGAATCTGTAATATCTTCATCACATTGCATTTTGATTCTGAAGCCTTTGAACAGAAGTGGACAGAGAGATAGACATGTCCCAAGGCCCCTGTTGTCCCCACATGACCGCTTACCCTCACGGAGAAGTGATGACACTGATGAGACATTTGGAGTTCATGGTGCATGAGAAACTGTATGAAACGTTCAACCTCCAGCTCAACCTCCACTTCTTCCCTCACTGGAATTGACAGCTTTCACACTGATAAGAGCAGAAGATTGTAGACCAAGGTGAAACAACTTACTGTCATGACGAGACCACTGGGTCAGCATGGTGTCCTGAGAGCCCACTTCATGGTCAGATTGAGCATCATCTCACTTAAGGATATTCAAAGTCACATACATTATGAATGTAAAGTGATATAGCGAGCAAGACTGTACGAGGTCAGCTCTGATTGGAGGTTAGAAGATTTGACTTGAGGCCAAGCTGAAAGTGCGTCACAAATCACCATCAGAGACATTCACGAGAGCCTCCCATGATTCTCTGAGCTTCTCGGGGATATTATATATTTAACAGACTCATTACTCTCTCTACACGCCCCAAGCTTCCTCAGACTTCAGCATGGGTAGAATGAAACACATTAAATGTTCGTGATTTAAAAACGGCTGATTCATATTGCATGCGCTTCGTCCCAGTCCTGCTCATTGGAGTTGGCGTTCTTAAGTGTCTCTGGCTGTAATCTAAGAAGCTGTAAGTGGATCCTAGAGCCCTGCGGTCATTGATATGTCTGTGTGTAAGAGATAATTCTGTGGATTGATTTAATTCTCTCTCAGAACATGATGATTATGGATCATGACTCTCTCATCATGCAGAGCTCAAGATTTCCAGAGCTCTGTGTTGTGGTCTCGCCTCATGGTGAATGTATATGGTGAATTTGTGGAGCTGTTCTGCTTGCAATGGATTATTGTAGTGCATATTATAGTTTCTGCATGTCAGACTAATATAATCTCACTCTAATGTGTCCAGTTGGATTGAGTTTTGTGCCTTTTAGTCAATTCATTTTAATTTTGAGGCTATCTGTTGTTAAATATTTCACCTTTTAATATATATATAAACTGTATTTTCTGGGAAATGCACATTTTCAGAATGCACACAGGGTCGGAATTGGATTGTTGAGAGAAAAACAACAAACAAACAAACAAAAGAAAACAGACAGGCTTAAGTCACTTTGGTGTATAAAAATATTTTATTATTATATCTTTTTTACCATTTAAAATACCAAATATTAAACATTAATTTTACATTAATTAAAATTAATTTACAATAAAACAAATAGTCTGCAAACACTATAAACATGTTTTTTTTTAGTTCACTACACATTAAATTATAAAAAATATAATGTATAAAACAATCATAAAATATTAATATAAATGACAGCTTAAACAAATGTAAGTGTGTTTTATTAAATAATTTATTTATTTATATATGTTTTATAGTTAAAAAAAAAAAAACTTATATTCTGGAAAATTGTCTATATATTAAAACTACATATAAAAAGTAATTATTCTATATTAGGATTTGTTTAAATAACTGCAATAACTGCAGTTCTCATTCTTCCTTGCTCTCACAAAGTATTATAATTTTTTATTTTTACATTTTGGAAAATATTTACATTTTTTAATAATATTTTTTATTATCTGAGTATACTTTTTAAATATAAAATATAATAAAAACTGTAATAAAAACATTTATAATAATAATAATAAAAATTATAATACTTATTTTTTTTAAGTATTTTAAAAAAAAGTATGAAAAAATATTTCTAGAATAATATTTCTGGAGAAAATACTACACAATTTTTGATAATTATGAAAAATATGTATGTATCTTTCTTTCCATGTAAATGATTACACTGTGCATTATAATGCATTTTGTAGTAAATACCTGCACCTGCATGCTTTAAAATATTATGTATGGCTATGTAGCTAAAACACATTGGGCAGAATATTTATTCATGAAAATGCAGTTCAGATAAATATTTTATTGAGAAGATAATTACACACACTGCGATTGTTTTAATGAGTCGCACAATGAGGACATGATTTAACATGAAATAATGCCAGATTACTCCCTGACTTTTCACTCCAATCTTTTTCTCTAATTGAGAATGCCGGCGTTTAGTCACGCTGCTTGTAGATGGTCTAATTCCTCCTCCTTGTTTATTGTATGAAGTCTGTTCTGCCATCAGTCTGCAGTATTAAAAATGCTTTAAGCCATGTCTTCATAATACAAATGTCCCTTTCACAGCACGAGAAGCAAAACTGTATTAAACGTGAGTCCACAGAGTCATAAATAAGCCTCCTGTGAAGATGAGGTAGGCCAATAAATCTAGAAGTGCATGTTGCCAACCCACGTGAAGTTTTATTCTTACTCTAAGCCTCAAAGATGCAAGGTAATTTCTCAGTGATGTATTGGCTTTCTGTGATCTAGTATATAGTTAAACAAGAATGTGGGGAGTTGTAAAATACTGTATATCCCAGCATCTTTGCATAAGGGGATACCAGGAAATACGATTGGCGTCTGTTTTGAGTTTGAAGTTATTGATAGTATACACCATGGATTTGTATGCGTTTATACATCACAAACTGTATGCATAGTTATATGCTGTGTTTATTTACAAGGACTGTTTTACCTCTAGCACACTGGAGAGTTACATTAACTTCAGAGGACACTGTTGGCGAGGTAATGATTTCCTTACCTCTTGAAGTAGGACTTAAAATAACATGTTCTGTTGGAAACTCATTCAGTGTGTCTGTGTAGCTTTACCTCAGATATATAGTTTGGATTGGATCTCATCCACTGGCATGTTTGAATAAAAACTATGATATTTTTGGCAGGATGTGGATATTCCCTTTTTCCACTCACACCCTGCTGTGGATGTGATTTATTCCCCCGACTGTTTGATTCCCATCATTGATAACACTGACAGTGGCTCTTTATTTATAGTTTGTGTATATTTGCACACACACTCACACATACTTGCATTTGTGGTTTACGGTGACTCTCCATAGGCGTGATGGTTTTTATACTGGACAGACTGTATTTTCTATCACCCTACACCTAAACCTACCCCTTAGAGAAAACTACTACCAATTTTTGGATTTCATAAAATACTGTTTTGTATGTTTTTTTAAGCCTTTTGTTTTACGGGGACACAGGAAGTGTCCTCATAAGCCATGTTTACATTGTAGTATGTCATTATACACATTTGTGTCCTCATAAACCATATATACCAGTACACACACACACACACACACACGCATACACACACTTTGGGGGTGGATGTCAGTATTTGGGAGGCATAGACCATGGTGGCACAGATGGTGATGTCCAACCCTGAGATTCGGGAGTTGTTTCATACACACATAACATAGAGGATATAATTATTTTTATTCTTATTAATTTGTATTTATTTAACATAAAAATAATATAATTCCTATATAATATATAATTACAATAAACTAACACAAACCCAAATTCTGAAAAAAAAGGATTTTTAAAACGATTTGTCTGTTTGTTTGTTTATTTTCAAATATTACATTATTATAGAAATTATTTACTACGCATACATTAAATTATTAATATATATATATATATATATATATATTTTTTTTTTTTTTTTTTTTTTTTTTTTTTTTTTGGAGATAATTGTACTTGTAATTACTATTGAAATGTATGTCTCTAAAGGCACCTTGAACTGAGGAAAGGTGCTAAATAAAAACATTGTACAGACAAACAAATTATATGTCATTAATATAATAACATAAAATTATATGTCATTTATATTTTAAATTATTTTCTATTTTACATAGGGTTTGTCATAATTACCATAGGCTAACCCAAAACCTAACATCTATGTTTTATGTTTTTTCAATATATATATGTATATATATATATATATATATATATATATATATATATATATATATATATATACATACACACGTTTGTTTTTGTGAAAAGTGGGGACATCTCATAGGTGTAATGGTTTTTATACTGTACAAACTGTATATTCTATGGCTCTACACCAACCCTAACCCTAACCCTCACAGGAAACTTTGTGCATTTTTACTTTCTCAAAAAAACCCTCATTCTGTATGATTTATAAGCGTTTTGAAAAATGGGGACATGGGTTATGTCCTCATAAATCAACCTCTCCTTGTAATACCTGTGTCATACCCATGTCATTATACAGAGTTGTGTCCTGATATGTCACAAAAACAAGAACACACACACACATTATATATATATATATATATATATATATATATATATATATATATATATATATAAAATGCGTAACACATTATTTATTATTTATATATTAAATATTATTTTATATAAAGCACATTATAATTAGACTCTCAAAGCCTAATCTCTGTAAGAAAAAGCACTTTGTGTGTGTGTAAAACTGTGCTGAGGTCTGATTTTGTGTTCACGGATCATCTGTGCAGTAATGTGTTGCTATCAGGTGAGAAATACCTGAGCCGCTGCAGAGCGCAGAGATTACAGCACAACGCCACAACAGCTCTCACACACACAACACACTGCAGCCTGCATGTCATAGTTTAACAGATCGTTTCAAAAGGCAACACTCAGTACTTCATATAGTCACCTGACACAGGAGCCAGTGCTTCTCTTTTACCTCTGGAGGAGAAATACCACACAACCAATTTCACAGAAGTTCTCCGAGTGGAAAAGGTCAGCAGGCAGGGAGTCTGTCTCTTCTGTTTTGGCCCTTTACAGAGGAATTTTGATAGTTTTAATCTTGTTGCTTCCAGGGTTATTATCAACTTTAACTACAGCTAAAACTTAAATTGAAATAAATATTTATACATAAAAAATGACAAAAAAGGATTCATAGAATTTGAACTAAAATTAACATGAAAGCATAAAACATAAAAGATAAACTAATTTCAAACATGAACCAAACGATGATAGTTTCTCAGTGATGACTTGATCCCGCACTGGATGCAGAAGGAGATGCAGGTCCTGTCGCCGTGGGCTACGGATGTCACACGGTCCCTCAGATGTCAGAGCAGACAGGTGGAGATGCCTTCATGTGAAAACAGCCTGCTGTTTCTCACTCTCTCTCACACTGAGACACACACACACACTGATTCATCCTGCAAAATGTCCTGCCTTTTACAGGAAGTTAACTCTGATTATGTGTAAACGGATCAAGATATGTTTTTACTGGAGTGAAAAAATATACAAACAGACACATTCCTATTCTAAATAATAACATCCAATAAAAGTTATATTAGCAAAATGAAGCTAAACTGTTACTGTTTGGCTAATTACAGTTTTTACCATCAATTTATTAAAAACTAACACTTAACATTAATAACACTTTAGAATAAAAGTGGTAACACATATTCACTGTTAACTGAGAGTTTTCCCTCAATAGACTCCTAATTTTCTGCTTATTAATATTTAGTAAAGCAAATGTTAAGTTTATGTACTGGGTCGGGTTAAGGGATCTAGAATATGGTCATACAGAATAAGGCATTAATATGTGCCTGTAAATAACCTAATAACCTGCCAAAATGCGAATAATATGCATGCTCATAAGCTACTAGTTAATAGTGAGAATTGAACCTTAAAATAAAGTGTTTCTAAATTTCTTGATAGCCATTCGTAAGCTTTAGTTCTTAATTGTTATGATTTAATATCAAAGATTAATATGAAAGATTATTGCGATTTAAAAAACAATTATGGTTTTAAAATTAGGCTTTCATTTATTTGATGGAAAAAATACTGTAAAACAGGAATGTTACAAAATGTTAAAATAACTGTTTTCTGTTTTAATATATTTTATCATCTTCCAGTGATCCATAGCTGAATTGCTTTAATTTTAGTATACTAATCTAGTGCTCAGTTATCAATAATGGTCCTAACAATGTAAAAAAAAAAAAAACAGTAAAAAAAAATTTTTTACTCTTTTTACTGTATTTTAAATATTTTATCATTATTTAATATATAATAAACTATTTCATTATTTAAGTTGCTTTTTTATTATATAAATATCTAATTTTTCATTTAGGCATTGTTGATTAACAATAATATAGAAAGTATAGTCAAATAAATCATATCATATTTAAAAAAAAATGTTGCTCACTCTCTTCATTCCAGGCTGTGCTATAAGAGCTCCGATCTTACTGTAGTGTTTTTGTAAAGGCGACCCTCTCCTCATCTCCTTATTTTAGAAAGCTCAAATCCTCCCTCATGTAGATCAACCTTAAATGGTGTCTACAATCCATCCAACCACCCAACCAACCTTTATTTATACCAGCGGGCGCTGTGCCTGCTCCAAACTTACATTAACATTTTTGGCAGCTCGCCCTTTATTCCCAAACAAGAGAAAATCACAGCTCGCCATAGTATTAGCGCTCTGTAAATACTCGCTAATGGCCTGCTTTTTTTTTCAAATCATCCATGAACACATCATTTCAGTTATGAACACATCTCTCTCAGACTGCTGGCTCTTATTAAAGATGGTCTCCTGGAGGTACTCAAGGACCCCGGTCTGAATTTCAGATGTTGATGCCGTGCTTGAGTGCTTCTTCCAGCCGGAGGATTACGTCAGAGAGGAGCTTGATGCATCTAAACTAGCCAGCACTCCTCTTGTTGGTTTAATTGGTTGTTTTTCCACTTTTTTTCCCAGCTTAATTCCCTAGCCATTTAATAACAGTTGTGCTGCCTAATGGCCTGAGACTTACCACTGAGACTGAAAAGCCCTTGTACAAACGTAACTAGGTATGTACATTGTGCTGCATTTAGATGAGGGGGCCAAGGAGGCATGCTGGGATACAAAGACAAAGACCTCCACAGGAAGTATTTGAATTAGCTTGTTAGCAAGGATGTCACAGTGTATTCAGGACTGGAGATTTGAGGAAGAAAAGTGATCAACCTGTAAATATTGGAGGAAAAATGTGTCCACAATAGTGCAATCTTGAGTGCTTTATGTGCTTTCATCGAGTAGCGGAATTATCATGAAATAATTATCTCTGATTTCAAATCATGGAATCAAACAGAAATACTTGCAGGGTTTGTTGCTCAACATTAAACTGCTGAAGTTGTGGCAATCTACAATGTTTTTAAATTAAATTAATTACATTTATGCATTTAGCAGACGCTTTTATCCAAAGCAACTTACAGTGCATTCAGGCTATCAATTTTTACATATATGTTCCTGGGGAATCGAACCCCCAACCTTGCACTTGATAACGCAGTGCTCTACCAGTTGAGCTACAGGAACACTAATGGCCTGAGGGTTTTTTGTGTGTGTGTGTGTGTGTGTGTGTGTGTGTGTGTGTGTGTGTGTGTGTGTGTGTGTGTGTGTGTGTGTGTGTGTGTGTGTGTGTGTGTGTGTGTGTGTGTGTGTGTGTGTGTGTGTGTGTGTGTGTGTGTGTGTGTGTGTGTGTGTGTGTGTGTGTGTGTGTGTGTGTGTGTGTGTGTGTGTGTGTGTGTGTGTGTGTGTGTGTGTGTGTGTGTGTGTGTGTGTGTGTGTGTGTGTGTGTGTTTACGTGCCTTGCCAAATAGGAGAGGTGAGAAGAATGAGTATACAGATAGTAATTCAAATTTTCAACTTATAATTTGGTATTTATTTAAATATGGCCACTTTTGAACCTGTAGACTTTTGGAATTTTTCTTACTAATTTATTCACTCACAATGTCTAGAAATTGACACACATGCTTTATGTATTATTATTATTTATTTTATTTTATTTTATTCAATATTCAACCATATATTAACTATATTTACATTTTTACCACGATGTAATTCCCATTACATGGATTTGACATGGCATGAAATTATATATATATATATATATATATATATATATATATATATATATATATATAATTTTTTTTTTTTTATTTTTTTTACATTAAACATGGTATTTCTTTTCTTTCCTTTCACTTATTATTCTTTCTTTCTTTATTTATTTTGTCACTTAATTTTAAGGTCCAATTCTTGTCATTAACCTTTTGCCTCGGTAAACTCCGGTCCTTGTTTTCTGCTTATTAATAGTTAGTGAGCTAGTTGTTAAGTTTAGCTATTTGGTAGGGTTAGGGATGTAGAATATGCTCATGCATGGCTGGAATACTCTATAGGACAATGAGCATCAAGAATGCATCCTGCCCATTTTATAACTCACTTTAGATAGACCTTTAAGTTCTGTATAGAGTGATAAAAGAACTGATGTATGCCCTCGTGACACAATTTAATTTTCTCCCAAGATTGTCTAAAGAAAAATTAGCCCAAGTCAGAAACCTAATGTCTCCCCAAAGGCTACAAGTGTATAGATTTTTCCCAGTGTCCGTACCTCCAGTGGAAAGAGGAGACAGCCTTTGATTAAAGACATTCTCTCTGAGACCCGGCGTGTCAGATTCATCTGAAAAACACTCCTCACGTCTCAGGTCCGTGAGCCGCGGCAAGACCCCTGGGCTGCATTGCAGATCTGAGGGGAGGGCAGACCAGAGCAGAAACCTATTTATTATATTGAGTGGTGGAGGCTCCAAAGCCTCCTCGAAACCAGCTATCCTCCTCTCCATCTCGCCTGGATCCTGCCATCGTGATGGAGCCACCTGCTTTGATCCCGGCAGAAAGCAGATGTGTTGATGAGACGGAGACAAGACGGTGGTGGTGTTCTAATGTGATTCTGTTGCTGGCCATGTCTTTCTTCCTTTGTTTTTTCCCTTTCTTTTCTGTTTTCGATGGGCAGCCATTCAGTACATGTAAAACAGCCATCGGACAAAGATGTGCACTGTTATATTTCCCAGGGAGCCTCTTTGTTTTTGATGAGCTCTGACAGAGTTCTGGTTGCTGTCCAGGGAGCGTTTGCAGTTTGAGTTGCGTGTCTTCTGATGTGGATGGCATTTTTTGGGCTGACAGTAACAGCCTTGTGCTTTCGTGTCAGCAAGCTCGGGTTTTGCAGCTGATCATAATACTCGTTTAGTGCTCTTTCTGTCCTTGGAGACAAAGCCAATGTGACCGATGTATGTGTCTGTGATCCAGGCTTTAAAAAGAAGATTCCCATGCACAACAGGGCTGCATTTATCTAAAACTGTAATATTGTAAAATATTATTACAATAATAAAAAAAGGTATTTTCTTTTTATTTCTGTAATGCAAAGCTGAGTTTTCAGCATCATCACTCCAATCTTCAGTGTAACATGATCCTTCAGGAATCATTCTTGCTGCTGAAGAAGCATTTCTTATAATCAATAATTTTGAAAACTTTTTCAGTAGCAATTTCAAAACTGCATTTATTTGAAATTGTAAAAAATTTAAATAAATATAAATTAATTTGTAACATTATAAATTACATACCCCCCCCCCCAACAAAAAATTAATAAATAGAATAATAAACCTAAAAAACAAATAATAATAAAATCCCTTAACTCTACCCCAAACCTAAACATAACAATGTTATATTTAATATAAAATTTATTTATGCCATGTATCAGACATTAAACTACATAACATTAAAAATATTTCGAACCACTAATCCCACTCATACAAACCATATTTTCCATAAAACAAAAGTACTGGGTGCCGTTTTAGTTAATAAAAGTAATTACTATTACTTCTGGAGCCATATAATGATTTTTTTTTTTTTGTGGGGGGGGGGGGGGGGGGATTATGCCTTTTTTGATTTGGGTATAATAGAGTGACGACAGGAAAGCATTGGGTGGAGAGAGGGGAGCGAATCGGCAAAGGACCTCGAGACGGGAATCGAACTACACACCAATGCACTAACCACGAGGCTATTGGCACTGACATATGTAAGTTATACTGTATGATAAAAAAAGAACACTTTCTATAGAACACTTTTATGGTGGTTTTCTGGAGCTTAAGGGCACTGTATTCATTTCATGTAAAATTGCAGCATAAACATTCCGCATTCCTCCTAATTCCTTGTTTTCTGCTGAAGAAAGTAAGTCATACATTTTTGGAACAACATGAGAATTTACATTTTTGGGTGAACTTTCTCTGTAAGACTGACTTGAGCCATTTTTGAGGGTTTTCAGAGCATGTATGTGGCAGCATTGCTTCTCCATTGTATAGTTTGCAGGAATGTGAATGAACACTGTTTTGGGATTTGTTGGGTCTCCAGTGCAGATGCGAGTAAGTGCCTTTGACCAATGACTTTCTAAATACTAGTTATGTTTATAGCTGCCAAGTTCTGCACATGACTTACATTTTTCCATACCAGTCAACATTGTTAAAGTCCAAGTTTGCCGTTGTAAAAGCAAATGCACACAAGCTTTGCGTGTGATGTGTTGCATGTGCAGATGGCACACACTGGCAGGAAATGTGGAGGAGTGATTCACACCATTGGTAACAGGTCTGTAGTACAGTGGGTGTGATGTCAGTGCAGCACGGGGCTTCAGAGAAACTGAGCTCTGTAGAATGTCTCCTTCAGGTTTCAGATATTAGATTTCAGCACGGATGGCTGCTCTGACTTTATACGTTTAGTTTGGTGTATCACACTGGGATGTGTTCGTATTGTATACGTGTGTATTAAGATGGGTTGTTATTGTAGGGACCACAGTAACACTTTGCCCACTTAAGTTTCGTCTGGTAGATAGTGCTATCAGAAAAGATGACTAAGAAATTAAATAAATAAATAAAAAAAGGATATATTTAGGTTGATTTTCCCATTTCTAGGTCTATTACTGGAAGTCCAAACATGGACTGATTTGAGAAAATGCTTGATAAACTTTCCAACCTGGAAGTCTGTCATAAAATTATTATCCCCTGTGGCATAATTATTTACTTATTAGAATTTTGCATCAAGAGAACATTTCAAATTTTGACGATTACATTTGAAGATTAAAAAAAAAAATTGTTAATAATATAATTTATAATAGAAATGTATGCAACTTGAAGAATAATTGGAATTACAAGTAAAATTAATTAATTAACATCCAAAACTATTAATAACACGCATGTCATGGGGAAAATGCATTTTGATTAAAATCATATCAAAACATCACAGTCTTTATGGTCCTTAAAATAGGCATTGATTTGATGCAAAATAAACTTTATATATATCAATATATATATAAATATACAAATGCAAATGGATACAGTGTGTTCTTATGTTGGACAAAGATCTTGCATTTACTTGGGCAGATGTTAACACTTTTTCTTCTTCTTTGCATTCAGTTCTGGATGGTTTCACATTGGTTATTTATCTCACATCTTTCAAATCCATGTTTGCTTTTTGGCTCCTCTTGAAATTGCAAGAGGTCATTTGTCCCGCATTGCATGATTTTATTTCCAGTATGTGGAAAACAATATATGAAAAATGAAGTGCTATGTAACCAAAATAGATTGAGTGGATATTTCTGAACCATGACTCCGTTTTGGATTTAGTTTCAAATGAAGGCTGACTTTCATGCTTTTTTTTTCTGCATTGCATATCTGAACAGTATTATGATATTGATCAGACTGACTACAATGACAGTATCAGATAATACTAATAATATATACAATTATCCTGAATGATTACTATATATGTTTTAACCGTGGATCCATTTCTCGAGTGTGTAGTGCAGATGCATGGAGCGAGACGCCTCGAGACCTCAGACATACTGTATGCACACAAACAGTGAGTCCGCGGCCAAGCAGTCGTTCAGTCACACCTTTTGAAACCCATCTCACGCTCCCCACATGAAAGACTCTGCAATGGCGCCACATGAAGAGCCGCCAGTCTTCCCAGCAGCTCCGCACATATATTAGCCATTAATTAGTTGGGCATGTGCCAGAAATATGTTTTTGACGATAAATATAAAGGCAACATCAATGAAGACTCCTCTGTGGGTGTTTTTGCCTGTCAACGGTTTCATCTCTTTCTTCTTGTGTGCGTGGTTCTGTTTTCAGTGTGTTTAAATCGATTTGCATTAGTCAGAGTTTGACACTCTTCCCTGGCACTGACGTGATGTTTGCGCTCGATTGGGTCAAATTCGAGGTCAGTATGCCTGTGGTTATGAATATTATAATGCAATCTCAATGGGTTCAATAGATTTTTCTTCTTAAAGGAATATTTTACCCAATAAATAAATAAATAAAATTGCTGAAAATATACTCACCCTCAGGCCAGATGTAGAGGAGTTTGGTTCTTCGTTGAAACTAAATTTAGCATTACATCACTTGCTCAACAATGGATCCTCTGCAAGTGAATGGGTGCCGTCAGAATCCAAACAGCTGATACAAACCTCACAATAATACGTAAATAATCCATACCACTCCAGTCCATCAATTAACATCTTGTGATGTTGACATAGTCCAAAATAAATTTGGAAAAAGGTTTATTCACCCTCAGGAAATTTCAATCTGAATATCTTTCTTGTAGCTCTCAAACTGCTTTTGAGTATTATTTATACTATTATATAATTTATTATTTTGATTTATCTTTTATTTGTATATTTTCATCTAAAAAGATTATGCTCGCTAAATATTTTTTCTTTTAGATTTGTCATTTGCTTTTGTCATGTGCTTTTGTCATTTTTTTATTGTTTTTTTTTATTAAATATTTCTATTTAGCTTCATTTCTACTGATTTTAGTATTTTAGCTTATTTTATTTAAATTAGTTGCCAAGGCAACGTTACTAATTTTGATTAAATAAATATGTTGTTATATCTATTTAGCTTTAGCTTTATTTAAGTTTTAGTATCAGTAATTCTATTAACTTAAACTTATTATTTATTTATTGTTTGTTTTTCATCAGTTATTTAAATTAAAAAAATTTTTTTGCTTTTCTTCAAATAACAAAACTTTTTTTTTTTACTAGATTTAATTTAAACCCCTTTTTTTAACAATAACAATACTCCTCTCCAACCTTTGATGAAAAATCTGATGCAAGTTGCAATGTACTCAAATGAAAATAATATTTGTGAGTTATATTGAGTTACAATATAATAGTTTCAGACGATGACTCAAATTTCTGTTTTTAAAAGCAAGAACGTCTTATTTAAGAAACACAGCTGATGAGGGTCATGTAAACACAAAAACCGAACTAATTCTAAAGGGCTTCCTTAAGACCAATTCAGCTCAGCTAACCCACCAAATAATAGATTTTGAACATAGACAATGTTCAAAACATCTCTTGTGTTCCACAGAAGAAAGTTAAGCAAGAACGAAATAAGGGCAAATACATGATGACAGATTATTTCTTTTTTATTCATGGGTGAACTTTCCCTTCAAGAGCATAGTCATATTAAACTATGATTTATTTAAACATCCAGTGGCATCTTCGACTCCACAGCACAATCGATCGGGTTCATTTTTGGATGCATTTTCTCAGTGTTAATAATTGATTGTGTTGTAATATTTGAAATCACAGACTGCTGTGTTCCCCCGTGACAGCAATGCTCACACTGTCTATTTCTGAGTGTGTTCTGTTTGCTTTTCTCCTTCCACACAACTTATGTATCCTGCAGAGCCCAATCTAAAAAGTCATCAGAATCGCTGGTGCCATCCTCTGCTTTCTCATTTGGGTTTGTTGTGACTCGTTTTGGATGCATTTGCCCCATCTCTCCGGGAAATGGACTCTGTCCAGCTGGAGTTCTGCAGCGCACCGTCCTTGTGTCAGTCAGGCCAAATACACACACACACACACAAAAACACACTCTTACCCAACAAGCCCCTCGTGCTCTTCCATGTGGGGAATGAAAGTGAACATCTGGGATCTGGTTGAAATCAGAACTGCTTATTCAAGTCTGGTATCACCAAATCATGAGTTCATTTAGATCTGCATAAGCGTTTTTGGCAGGCTGCATAATTCTTTTCTCAATGGGAGGAAAAAGACACAAATATTCAAATGATCAGCAGAGAACTAATGATGAGAGGAGAATGTTAGGTCCTCAGTGAGACACAGAGATGTGTGTTTTACATCCGTTTTCATGTTTTCACACGGGTGACCTTTAACTGTTTCAGCATCAGTGATGGAGAGCTGCAGGTCGTGGGGGTGGGGCTTTACCCCAGGAGAGTCACATGATCAAGCGACATCCCAGCATGCTTTCCACTGAACATAGATTCTTTGCGAACATTATTAGAGCTAGATGAAAAGAAAAGTGTCCCTGTTAACATTGTTCATACGAACAAACAAATTAACTTCATCCAATTATTAATTAAGTGAAATTATTATTACATAAAAAATGTAGTTGTAGTTCAAATTAATTAAATTTCAATAATAAATATAATACATTTTAATTAATAATAACATCTTTAGATTGTTACATAAAATTAAAAATGTTGTACTTAAAATAATTGAAAATTATTGCATAAACTAGTTATTATTAAAATATATGAAATATGAATATATATAAAGTACAATTAAATTATACCAGATGAGTGATACAAGGGACATCCCAGCATGCCTTGCTCTAAACCTAGATCAAATGTGGACATAAGTGCTGATATTTAATAAGAAAAGCATCACTGATAATATTGTTCATACTTAGAATTAATCAAATAAAAATAAATAAATGATTAAAACAATTCCTCATAAAATTGATGAAAAAGTGAAATAATTCGTACATAAAATTCAAATAATGTAAAAATAAGTTATTACATATATCAAACAATTCAATTATACTTAAAGCAAATTAAAATTATATATTAAAATAAATGTAATTAATTTTAATTCATAAAATTATTCTAAAATTAAAACTGATTGCACTTGAATTAAAATGACTGCATACATTAATATATATATATATATAATATATATAATATAGAAGATATTGTAGATAGATTAATTGTTTAATTAAAAAAATAATAAATGTAGCAAATTTAATAAAAAGTAAAATGACTGGATAACATTATTGAAGTATACACAATGCTTATTCATTATTTTAGGCATCATTTTAACCACAAATAAACGTTTTTCAACCCTTAGGCTTTCCCCCCAAATGATAGTGTGCTTGTTTATGAAGGAGACAACTGCAGTGAAAAGCATGCTTGAGATGAAATATTAAACGGGCTCTTCAGAAAATGTAATTTAATTTTACATTTGCAGTTTGTAGCACAGTGCATTCATTTTTCTTCATTTTAAAAATGACTTTACCCACAATACTCTTGTGTTTCAGTTGAGGCACTGTTCACCATGCCCAGCAGATTTGTGTGACAGAAAACATGTTTGTATTATTAGCTCTGCAGTCATAAAGAGGCATTCTGACATGAGTTAGGATTACATGCTACGCTTTGCTCTCTGCTACTGAACACGCCTGAGGGAAGCTCCCATTCACACACGAGGAGCCGAAGGAAACCGAGCACAAGAAACGAGAATAATTACACATAAACAGACATTCGGCTTTCAGTGTCACTAAATTACAACTTGCCGAGACACATTGTGAGTGCTAGAATAGAGGGGATTTCCTCGGCAAATTGCTTAGTAAGAATCTTCTGGGCTGAAATGCATCTCAGAAGAACCATGCCGATGCTGAAAAAAACAGATGGAGAGTAGTTTATTTAGTATTGGTATATTGGAAATGTTCAATGTTAATGGTATATACAATGCATGTGAAATTCTTTAAAATAACCGATGCAGCATATATTTTAGCCTTCTGTAGGGTTATTTGATGGGTCTGTCTTACATCAAAAATGACAAGAACTGCATGTGTGCATACTTTTCTCGTAGAGGGTAATTGTAATTAAAATGTGACAGGCCAGTGTTAGAGCCGCATCTCGTCACACAAGACCCAGAGATGAACTGCTCTTAAATTACACTTTTATCAGCACTGATGTCTCCGATAATTAATCTTCATGACCACAGTTGTCATTTTTTTCACCTACAGATGAGGTCTAGATGGGGTCATGATGGTACGGGGGAATTTCCCGTTACTAAAGGCCTATTAAAATACAACCCAGTGGCATTTCTTCAAGACGACATTGAATGACATCCACAAAGCACTGTGCTTCTGATGAAGTAGAAAATGTAGAGCACGGCATGATTTTATCCGCTGGGATTTGATTGATTGTTAAATGTTAGGTTATGATATTATTATTAGATTTTTTTTAAGGCAGGTATTTTTTTTTTCTACATCTCTACTCTTAACCCTATTAAAGTCCTTTGGTGTTTTAAACTTTGGCATAACTCTTGCACAGTTTATTCTACAGACCTGAATGATATGAGTGAAAAATCCTCCAGTCATCCTTTCAACCACATATGATATACATTACGATAAAAACAGATCACCTTCAGTATAAATGTGTGTGTTTGTGTGTGTGTTTGTATGTGTGAAAAGTTTTGTAGAAGACTGGCGATATGTAGGTAGCACTGAGGTAGCAATGTTTTTTTCTCTATTTGGTTGAACAATGAACAGTGCATCCATTTCTAAAGGATAACAGGGTGTTTTATCCCTGTCTGTGTTTCTCTGCTCTGCTGCTGAATGCGAGAGCATATCGTGGCATGTTTCAGTCATCAGCCGTGGCGACTCCTGTGTAGCACTTGTTCTCTGGCTGGATGTGAAGCGGTGGTTTTCTGCTAATCCCTGTGGTTGTGTCTGGAGCTGGCTTGAGGATTTGTGCTGTCCTGGACTCCATGCTGACACTCAGAGCCCCGTCCGGACACGGTTATCAGGGGAAGAGTGTGTACATGCAGCGCCCACATAAAGCTCCAGCAAACCTGTGGCCAGCGGTCTGTTGAGCTGTGCCCTGACGAAACCCAGCAGCAGAAATCCATAAAGATTTTACAGACACCCTACCGCATGCAGACGCTGTCATCCGTGAAACCCAGGAACATTTGGGACTATTTGTTTCCCACTTTAACACCCCATTCAGGTCTGGGAAATTCTGAGGGATAATTGGGTGTTTCTTTAAGGTCCCAGGGGTTCATTAAAAGTAATAGAAACTATTAAAACTAATTGAATAACTTTATTCTATTAGATATACAACTGACTATTATGTGATTATAGATTTTATTGCGCTATCCTTTTTTAATCTTTAAAATATTAAATATTAAAATATTTTAAAACAATAATAAAAATAAACGTTACAATATAATAAATCAGTATTTATTAGTGTATATAATGTGTTTAAATATGTATATGTAGATATGTATATATATTATAACACTCCCTGTTTTGTAGTAGTTGTATCAACATTTGCGACCAATTCTTACCAATTACCAATGCTTTTTATTGAAAAATTTGAAGTTTTAATAAAAGTTAGTGAAGTGATACAGCAGCATCATGTAAGAGTTTAAGATTAAATATGGTACAAGTAATGTGTGAGGAAAACTTTAAGGTAACATTTGATGTAATTTTTTTTTATTATGCAGAACAAAATAATTTTTTTTTATGTTTTATTATCTATCTATCTATATATGTGTTTGTCTGTCTGTCTGTCTATGTCTATCATTTATTTATTATACATTTTTTGTCAAATTTGTTATTTATTGGCAATTTATGCAAAAATTAAATACAATTTTTATTTGTTTTATTATTTACCCACATATCTATCTATTTATATTTATTTGTTTGTTTTTAAAATAAACTTATAATTCATTGTTTATTTCAATTAATAGTATATAATATATATAATAATGTAATTTTTTTTGTCAAATTTGTTTTATTATTTATCTACATATTTATTTATTTATCCTTTAAAGAAAAGTATTTATCTGTTTTTTTTTATTTTATCCATACTCATTTATTTTATTTAATATTATTATAATTTACGTATTTATTTATTAAAATTTTTTTTTTCAAGATAAATGTTTATGAAATACTGCCATTTTATTCCAAAAGTGTCTAAAATGTTATTTACACCACCAAAATTTACATCTCATGATATATCATTTGAACTGTGATGGGAATGTCCAGTGTTCATACAGACGTCTCAGAACAGTGTAAATAAATAGCAAGCCTCGTATAAACACCGTTAGCAGACAAACTAAACTAGTCTGAGTGTGTTTTAAGAGAGTTTATTTATAAAAGTCCACACGCAGGGCCAAAAGCAGTTAGCGCTAAGTGGGTGACGGTGACATCATATCCTCGTATCAGTTGTGTCAGTCTGGGCTGTTGTGAAAATGCAGTAAACTGAGCTGTGTTCAGGTGTTGAGGGTGTGTTTTCCGGCACTGTTAATGGCTACCCTCACACTGTAATTTGGAAACATTAATAAATGAGCGCAGCGGATTGCAATTCGCCTTGTCTCTTGATGTTTCAGGCTGCTTAGCAATACCCATGTATTACGTTTTGTAGAAGATAAGAGGAATGCATCCCCTTGTCCTCCATATTCTCTCATTACCCAGCTCTGTTCAGCATTATTTCATTCTTTCGCTCGTCTTCTGTTGACAGAGTTCGGCGCTTACGGCTACAAGCACAGACTTGCTTTAATGAGATATATTTTCTTTCAGCATTACTTAGAGACCACATGTAAAGATTGTGTTTAGGCCGTGTGTGTGTGTGTGTAAGTGAGGAGCGTCGGGCTCTTAAGGGCTGTTTATGGGTGAATAATCAAAAGCACAGATTAAGGGAGGATCATAAAAGAGGGTTTCACTCAGGTTAAATAGTCTGCTTTGAGCTAAATGTCTTGTGTATGTGCAGACGAGGGCTTAGTTAACAGCTATTTTCTGACAGCATTGATAAGCTTAAATTGGTCACATTTTTTTATATGGCTTAAAGGAGACATGTCTTGGAAAACAGGATTTTCTTTGCTCTTTTAAAACAAAAGACTCCAAACTGCTTTGTGAGTGAATGCAACACAAAGCTCCACCCAGACCATTTATGGGAACTAAGCTGCAAAATTTGGTAAAATAGAATTCAGACATCATAAACATATTCACATTAGCATATGACCGCCTACATATGTACTTCAACACCTGTTCGACTAAGCAGAAACCTGCTTTTCTGATGAACAACAGTGTGAACTGCTACAGCATGAGATTAGACTACCGTAACAGATGTCGTTTATACATAGAAGTTTTAAAGGTACAGTAACTGTACAGTAGTTTTAATATGACCAAAATGGTTACGTAAAACTAAATAATGTCAAAAAATTATGTTTTTGTTTCACATGTTTTTTATTTAAATTAATGAAAAGTTATAATTGAATATTTATATATCTGAACTAAATTATTGGATACCCCCAAAATTGTATGTGTTATGTTGTTATGTTATGTTATGTTTTCTGTTATTTTTTTGTTCATAAATCACTGTTCACTTGAACCATTTCTGAAAAATATCTACTTTTGTATTCTGCAGAAGAAGGACAACTATATGGATTTAGACTTGATGATTACAAATATGAAGGGGACACTTTAAAATACTTTTTAAAATGATCTTATAATTTATTAAGTAATAATATATAATAATGTTATAATAATTACAATTATATGTATGTATATGTTGTACTATATAATTCATACACACACACACACACACATATATGTGTGTGTATGTATGTATACAAACACGTTTATATATATATATATATATATATATATATATATATATATATATATATATATATATATATATATATAATGAGCTCACATTTGATTTTACTTCTGATTTGATTTAATGTATTCTTTTTAAAATAATAGCTGGCTTTAACAATATAATGTGCTGATGTGTGAAGCTTGATCATCTGAGCTCAGAGGGTGTGGCCTGTTGCCATGGTCTTTCAACAAAGCCATTTCATTGGCTAATAATCTGATAATTAATTATGATGGCTAATCACGGGAGATTGCATTATTACGGTCTTTCTAGCAAAGCAACCTGTGAAAGGAGAGCAAAATATCTCTGATTTAAAGATAAAATGTTTTCAGAAATATCTAGAACCAGCCTCCCTGTGTGGGCCATTAAACTGTCACGACTTCTATATTCACCATCCATGGGAAACATCTCTAGTCTATGAATATGAGCCTCTGGGATTACAGAGAACAAACACAACCAGAAAGACCAATGTTGAAATTGTTGTTTAGATATGAGCTATGAAGACTTCAGATCGGATGTGAGGCAGAATCAAGGCTTCAGAGATTGTTGTCGACGTCTCCGAGAAATTATAACGATGCAGAAAGATCGTCCCGTGAGAGCGAGGCCCGTTTGTTTACCGTCGGCTGGGTGGGCCGGCTCTAAGCCTGCTTTATATGCTGTGCTTAGGCCCTGCTGAATCTTCCCCAGACCATGACAAACACAAGTAATTTGTTGCTCTGGCTTCTTGAATGACTTCCGATGCATTAGCAGAAGCCTGGAAGAGCCGGACAGCATGTACTCCTGTCCGCATATAAAGGATAATTGTGCTTTCGTGCTTGATTTATAATTGCTGTGTTTGTTCTGTCATGCTTCGTGAATGTAAATGCATGCATTCAGCTCACTATCTTCTGAAATCTCACCAAAAGGAAGTATAGCTGACATAAAGAGACTTAAAACATGAAGTTTGACTATATAAATATATGTAATATGTTTGAATTGTAACATTATAACTAATATAATCACTAATAAAAACACATTTACATTGCATGCATATACATACATTGGAAGAATTATTAATTTGAACGTCTGGTTTGACCAGATGGATGTTTGTAAATGTAAAAATAGCATTAGTAAATGAACAATGTGACATCAGCATCCACATACACCACTAACAGCATCAGCAGTGAAGATCTCACCTAAGCACAAGGGTTTTAAAAAGATCATCGGTGTCACATCAGTGTCTTTCACTGCTGTTTTTCTCGCTTTGTCGCTTTCAGTTTGTTCTCTCCAGAAAGGCGGCAGGTTACATCATATCACATTCAAGAGGACAAATGTCCCGCTGGCAAACATGTCAGTTTGCTTGCTTTCTGTGTCTCCCGACAGTAGCAGCTTGTCTCTTTAGTTAATTAATTAGTTATGCCTGATTTATGTTGTTTTAGCCGTCATTTTTATTCTGCCCTGACCCAGACAAACTGAGTGAAAATTATAAGCAGTGTTCTCTGCTGTCACAGTGCCCTGGACTGAATATTGCCATTTGCATTTTTTTTTTTTTTTGTACTTTTAAGCCATTTCTTCAACATTAAATGGAATTTAAATGACTCATCAAATATGTTTTCCAAACACATTAAAGTTTAGAATTTTTTTTTGTGATTTCTTATTAATTCTCACTCTATTGTTGTTATTTTCATTTAATTTTAGAACTCTATTGTTTTTTGTTTATGCTTTTTCATGTTTTTATTTATTTATTTTATTATTTTTATGATCGTCACATGGTCTAAATATTTACATTTATTTATAATATAAATATATGTTATGTTATGTTATGTTATGTTATGTTATGTTACGTTACATTATGTTACGTTATGTTATGTTATGTTATGTATTTAGAGCTTTGGCTCTGTCAATTTAAACTTTTATCCCAATTGTGGATTTATTTTTTATAAAATTTTTTTTTCATAAATCATTGTACAACTGGTACATTTCTGCAAAATAGACACACACCGAACGTAGTTCCAGGCAACTTTCTTGGCCGTATTACAGTTTAGATTATTTTCTAATTTTTTATTCTCACTCTATTATTGTTCGTTTTAATTTAACTTTCTTTAGTTATTTTAATTATATTTATTGAGTTTTGTAGTCATGAAAATTTATTTAAGTTAAAGATTTTCCAAGTATGTCCATTAACAAAATGTAAAAAAAGTTTTTCATTCAGTTTTCGTTAGTAATCATAATAACACAGTCTCCTTCCCCAAACTCACTCCATGTGTTGATTGAGCCAAAAAGTTGAGATGTCCGGCCGCTCAAATAAACATTGTAATATTTTCATAGTGCCATGCAGCCGCAGTGTTTATACTTTTAGCCCACAAATAGATTCCTTGCAGTTGTCTGTTCATATTAAATTGGTACAGGAGAAAGTATTTTAATTGCCATCAAATTCCACACATCACACCGCAGTTTCAAGTGCAGACACTTAATTTAACAGAGCCTCCTTCCAGATCAACTTCACTACAATTCAGTCATTTGTTGAATAAATCTAAATGCATCATCCTGCATGTACATTTACTGCATTTAACATCCACTCTTACTCAGATCGTCCTGCACAACTCTTTAACAATCAGTCCTGACTAATCAAAGCACATTTAAACCTATTTGCCTGATCGCATACATCCGTCACACCACCAGCAGAGATCCAAGATATGCATATACATTATTCATCTACACCTGAATCCATTCGGCGGATCTGTGGCTCGATGTGGTTTTCAGCCTCAAAGATAGAGAAACTCATCATGCAGCCGTTCTGTTTATTTTTGCTCTGAAAGTTTAGATATTCCAAAGTAAATCAGGAAGTCATGCTTAATTTAGCTCTGACAGGGGGAGGGAACGTCGATAGAGGAAGTGAACTGGAGAATGAAATTACCATCAAGCTCTCTGTACACAGGAAGTAATGAGAATTCACACTATAGGTGTAGGATATATGACGGCAGAATACATGAGCGCTCATCGTTCCACAGACTCTGTTTACACACACACACACACTCACGGAGCGATTATCATTCATACACCCACACACATCTGCACACTGTACACACGCTGCTGTTTGCCCATAAGGGTCATACTCATTTTGTATCTGTTTTTCGTTTTCTCCTCTTCCTGTTTCTGTTTTTTTCTGTGTTTGCTCATTGTTTAGTTTTATGTTCTCTGCTCTTCCTCTCTGCCTTTCTCTCTCTCCACTCAATAACTCATTCATTGGAATAACTGTTTTCGATTCTATCTCGCTCTCTATATTTGACATCACAGAGGTTTGGAAGTGAAATTGCTTTCTGCATACTATTATTTTGCAGCATGTTGCAGCAAAAACGTTTACAACAGTAATATGCTGCACTGTTGTCATATGACCTTACAATAATGCATATTTGATTAATCAAACCGTGTCCAGCTATCTTTGGAAATATATGTGGTTATTTTACATTTACATCCAATTGTAAGAGAACAATTACTTTAGGCATTGCAATCAAATGAGTCATGTTAATGTTAATGTTGCTTCTGATTTATTTGTCAAACTACCAGAAACAACAACAGTTTTTTCCGCCGTATGGGGAAGTGGATGGTCAAGCACATTGCATTATTGCAGCTTTCTGATGTTTTATACTGCACAATTTAAGAAAACGATATGTCTGCACTTATAAATAATACTCATTGAAATTAAACATTTGATTAAATACATATACATTTGATATTAATATTCTGTTGACACTGTATGCATTTCTTTAAAAAATAAAAGATAGTTTGTTACACCAAACACTTTTGTAATTGGATGTACATAAAGAAAATGGATAATAAATAAATATAAATCTTTCCTAAACCTCTAAAGACACGAAGTCATCAGAAAATGCAATGATTGGTCAGATTCTTCCGAGTCACCTGTCACAGTAGATGATGAAAATTATTCAAACGATTAGCTCCTAATAATTCAACACCTTAATAATTCAGCCTTTTCCACTTGATTATAGTTCTGTTAGCAGCCTTGAAGATGGCTGAACACACAAACACAAACATATGCATAATAAAGCAAAGCAGACACATCTTCTATTTTGTTTACATCCTGCAGAATTGAACCAAAAAGGAAACCATGGGGTTTTCAAATGTTAGCTCACCAGACAGACTTTCATTACTCAAGACAAAACTTCCACAAAATATCGACTACGTTCCCAACCCTAGTGAGCTGCCATTGTGTTAATTGTATATCTCGCTTAGATGATTCTGCTAGTTGTCTGGGCTTTTTTTATCTAACCATATCTAATCTCTTTAGCTCACTATAAGCTACACCAACATCCTCGCGACCAGCAAAGAGAGACGTTCACATTTAAAGGAGCAAAACCACTTCCTGTGTCAGTGCACGTGCTGTAGCACTAAAGACAAGGTGAGCCACGTGAACAGCCCTTCAGATCCCTTCCCTGATCTTTCTCATCCTCCCTTTATCCTCATTTTTCTATTCCTCACACTTTCACCCCATCGCCCCTGGATAAGGCTTCTCCCTGCCTCGCTGTGTGGCGGGATCTCTATCTATCATCATTGTTCTCCTCCATGTTCTGTTTTCCGCGCTCTCTTGCTCTGTGTCTGTTCCATTCAAGCCTCGAAAGCATCTGATGATGTGTCGAGTCTGTCAGACCAGTCTTAGACCATCAGCCCCCGGGGAGCCCGTCCTCAGCAAGCCCTGTCATCTGTGATCATCACTTTGATGACAGGAGCATGTCAAGAATAAAGCTTTGGATGGCATGCATGGGAGAGACAAGTACAAGAAAGCGGATGAATGAATGGAGTGTGGAAAGATGGGAATTATGAGGTGAAGTGTGTAATTTCAGCGATGTTAAAATGCTTTTCCCCCCATCTGAACAAACTACACTAAGTAAACAATTTGTATGTTGATTCCCAGAGAATTGTAAAGACTCTTTTTTTTTTTCACTTCCATTTGGTTGAAAAATACAGCTCCATTTTTTTATTTTGTATTTTTTTTTACCAATGCGTTTCTGAATTTGACTGTGTCCCAATTCACATACAGTCCATCCTAAATAGATTAGATGCAACATTAAAGTTTATGGATTCTTCAATTAGTATTTTATTGTATTGGTTAGCTGTACTGTAATTTTTGTTGTATCGATTTATTGTTTTGTATTGCTACTGAATCTTTATATTTTATTTGTTTTATTTGTAACTGTTTGTAGTGCTTTAGATATTAGAAAATCTCATTATAAATAAAATGTATTAATATTAATTTTCATTATTATTATAAAAATATATATTTATATCTTTATATATCTTTAAGTATTCACTCACTCCACCTTAAAAGAATAATTCACCTAAAAGTAAAAATATGGTCATTACTTTCTCACCCTTATTTTGTTTCAGACCTGTCTTTCTTACTTTCTTTTGCAGAACACAAACATAAATATTTTGAAAAATGTATCTGTATGTTGCTTTGGCCATACAATGAAAGTCAAAATGGTGCAGTGTTATTTTGGACCCTACTGACTTTTAGAAAATATCTTCTTTTGTATTGTACAGAACAAAGAAAGTCATACAAGTTTGGAACAGCATGAGTGAATGATTTTTATTTTGGGCTGAACTATCTCTTTAAATGCATTGCGAATGACATACAGAATTTGTGGCACGTGTGCTCAAACATGTCACTGGAACACACAAGTTCCCTGCAGGCTTATGTTGTGATTATTTTGCACCTGCATGCAGGCATCCCATGCTAAATAACTGTGCACTGAGCTCAAGAGAAGAGGCTTTATCCCTGCTGTTCACACCTACACAGACTGACCTCTGCTTGAGTCATCTGTCAGATACTGCAGATAAGAATAAACGCTTTTGCTCAGGGCTGCTGAGATGGAGACTTGGGTTTCATCCCTGCCTTCAGTTCCTTCTGGGTCTGAATCCAAAACAGTCAAAAGCTTTTTTCAGCTTGTTTTTTTTGGTAAGGTTTGGATTTTAGGACACCTGATATGTCTGGTACAAACTCTGTTCATCCTCCTTTCAGTCAATCAACCAACCAATCAAATGTAAACCATTACTTAAATGAGTAGAGGTCTCTGCCTAGGCACCAGGATTTTGTAGAGATTTTGTATTATGGAAATATTAGTTTAATATATAATTGAAAATAAAAATAAAGGAAAAATAGATGTAAATTAATTTCTTAATGAATGTTGTTTAATGTGCATACAGCATATTAGTGTTCCAAATTTGCGATCTAAGAAAAGAAATCTCTCACACATGCTCACAAAAGCTTCATTTATTTGATCAAAAATACAGCAAAAACAGTATTCTTGTTAACATTATTACAATCTAAAATAGATGTTTTTATAATTTTAATATTTTTTAATTTTTTATGTGACACAGCTGAATTTCCAGCATCATTACTCCAGTCTTCAGTGTCACATGATCCTTCAGAAATCATATTATGCTGATTTGCTACTCAAGAAACATTTTATTATCACTTTTGAAAACAGTTGTGGAAACCATGGTACATTTTAAGGATTCTTTGACGAATACAAAGTGAATTTATATAATTTATTTGAAGTATCATCTTTTGTAACATTATAAAAATCCTAACTGTCACTTTTGATCAGTTTAATGCATCCTTTTATTAATTTATTTAAAAACAACCATACAGACCCCAAACCGTTCAATGGAAGTTTTTTTACAATGTTTACAAACATTTTTGCCTCAAAAATATTCTTCTGAAAAATCTGTACAATAAAAATCTAGTTAGTGTTTTTCTTCTCTGTTTTTGTTGTTCAGCACATTTCTCGGCATCACACTCCATCAAACCCCCTCATTGTGCGTGTGTGTGTGTGTGTGTGTGTTTGGAGGGGGTGCGTGAGGTAATTACAGGTGAGGTGTGTAAAGTGTTACACTGATGACATTATGATGAGAGGTACTTGTTGATTCACCACCGGCTTTGCGGTAATCTGACAACCTGTGTGAGTGCAATAGGACACACTGACACGCTAAAACAAAAGCAGCTGTATGTGCAGTAAAGTACAGAAGGATGCTCAGGTTATCACCTTCCCAGAACCTCCGGAGATGTGATTCAGGCTGACAGTTGTGTGGGGGGTCACAGATGTTCTTCTCTTCATGAAGGCTGTCTGGCCATACATTTCTCCACTTGTTTTCTGTTGTTTAGTATTAATTGTTCTTTCACATTTACACCATGATCTCCTTCACAAACCTGCTGATTAGGGATAGGCCAGTATCAAATTTTTATGTTACGATTAATTGCAAATGTTTTTATCACGGTATATGGTATTATCACAATATTGGAATTTAGTTTAAAAAAAAAGTCATAAGACAGTATAACAGGTTAAATAACTTAAAACTAAAATAGCTGAACATTTAAATTAAAGCAATGCAGAAAAATATATAAAGTTAAACGTTTTACACCGATTAAAGTGCAAAAGAACTATAAAGACCAATCGGTATCACTTTATAATAAGACCTCATTAGTTAACCATTAACATTCACAATGAAGAATAGCTACAGAAGTTATTCATCTTTGTTCAAAAATACAAGTCTTAATTCATGCTAGCTCATTAAATAACACCGCTGCAACTTTCGCTTTTAACAATGTGTTATTAAATATTGGAATACCTAAGATTAAAGAATGTTTGTAAAAAATTGGCAGTTTATGTTAACTAATGAATGAACTAATGTTAACTACTGAAGCCCTAATGTAAAGTGTGAATAAACAATTAAGAATCCAAACACTTTCAAACAATATCTAGAGCATGTTGTAGTCCAGATTAAAAAAAAAAAAAAAAAATAACCTATTTAGTCTAAATATTTAAGTATTTGGTACTGTGATGAACACCATAGCGAATCCTAAAATCTGAATGGCTATTTAAATATGTTTTAGAAAGTAGCGCAGCTGCTTTATTTATGGGGTTTCAAGGCTGCATTTTGAGTAAATGTGTTTTTATTCAACGTGTCTCTCACGTGTTCCCCATGTGCTTCTCATGTGCTTGTTTACGTCAGAGCACACAAGCAGCATACAGCTGTATTGTGCATTTTGACCAGTTGATGGGAAAATTATTCTTAAAATGCATTCCAAATTCGGAATAATTTGTAATATATAATTATTCACGGTATTTAGAAGTGCCCACGATAAAAAAATATTGTGCATTTTCATTACGGTGATATATAGCATTACTGAATACTGACACATGTCTACTGCTGATAATATCGACTGTGTTCCATTTCACATGTCATCAGTTCTAAATAGTATACAAGATATTTTGGGATGCATTGAAGGAATAGATCTCCCCAAAATGAAAATGTAATTACCCTCAGGTCATCCAAAATCTAGATGAGTTTGTTTTTAAATTAGAACAGATTTGGATAAATTTAGTATTGCATTTCTTGTTCATCAATGGATCCTCTGCAGTGAATGGGTGCCGACAGAATGGGAATCCAAACGGCTGATAAAAACATCACAATAATCCACAAGACATTATTTGATGGACTGGAGGGGTGTGGATTATTGTGACGTTTAATCAGGTGTCTGGACTCTCATTCTTTTCTTTTTTGTGTAAGCTGTACCATTAATGTGTCTCAAAGGAGGTGCGGGGGTCTGCAGAAAATTTGAGAGAAAAAAAGTTTAAATGTTAAGTTAACAAGTCAAATGAAATGAACTATTATTATTATTATTATTATTATTATTATTATTTACAATTCTGCTTTATGAAGGGTGTCTTCTATATATTATACACCTTTATATTTGGTTAATAATTTTTCTGATAGTAGATAGTAGATTTTTCTCTACTTAAATCTGCATGTTTTTTTCAGTGAATATCATAAGCATGTATATAAGTTAATAAATATAATAATGTGTAATATATAATAGTCATTTGCTGAAAAACCATGGATATATATGCATGTTTTTTCAGTAAATAATTATATTTATATAATGTTTTACCCAAACCTATATACAGATATTCACTGATAAATAATGTAGTCTTTTTTTTGTTTCTTCTCCTTTTTTTTTTTTTTGATGGCTGAACATTTTCTTGTTGTATCCTTATGAAGTATGCACTTTTGCCAGCAAAGTGATTTTAATGGGGACTATAAGAGGATACACTTGATACAGCATTATACTTCCTGTCATGTTTTTTTCATTGAAATGTTTTAATACGCAGTGCACTCTAAACAGTGTTGAAATGAATAATATGATTATTGAATTTACACTAATAAACAAAGCCTGAACCAATTTGAATCCTGGCTCTCTCCTGTAATTAGGCGGTTTACGTTAACAAGAAAATGGCTTTTTCATTGAAAAGGAGCAGCAAATAGAAAAGTTTTTTTCTTTGTGCAACTGCAAGCAGATGTACAATTTCATGCTTCAAAGCCATTTTATAACTAGAGATCTGACTAGAATGTGAAATTGATTCAGGTGAAAAGATGTTTTCTGATGTCAATAAAGAAGAGGGTTTGGTGTGATTGACAAGTTGCAGCACGTTTAACATGTTTCATGTGCAGTTGTGGGTATTATAGTGATTTCAGCAGTAGAAGAAGAGGATTGTGGATTGTGGATGAAGTTTGCCTGTGGGTTTTTGGCCTCTTATGACATGCACATATCTCTCTCCTGCATTTCGGACAGCCTGCACTCTATCTGATAAATGATTTATAAAGCCTGCATAGTTTTTATGGACTGAGTGCACTGGAACAAAAACGCATAACAGGACACTATGAACAACTTACTGTGAATATCTGATATCATTTGGTCTCTAAAAATACATTTAGTTTCTCAACCTTTGGCTGAACAATACAAATATCTGCACAGAGTTACAACTGGCTTCATGAAATATCTCCTGCAGTAAGTTTGATGGCATTTATTTATGTTTATGGGGCATACAATTTATTTTCTTCTTTTTGTCCCATTCATACATACATTCATGGTTGTCGTTCTCATCCAGAACTATTTTTTAGCAACATTCTGGTATGTTGTCTTTCTTTTATGCTTGTGATATATTTTTCCTGTTTTCTGTTTGGGATGTTACAAATCATGTCTATATTATGTAGTTTAAAGACTATTTTACAAAGCATTGAGGAGACCATCATAATTAATGATAGGCCATATTCTGGTCCTGTAAGGTTAAATGCTTATAGAATAAAATTTAAAAAAAGTCAAGGTCAATTGATCAATGAAAACTAAAAACAGTAAAATACCATGTAAAAAAAAAAATTCGGTAAAACATTAATATTGTCAAATATTATTACAATTTAAAATAAATGTTTTCTATTTTAAATGCAATTTATTATTTATTCCTGTTAATTTTCTTTTTTTTTTTGTGGAAGCCATGAGACATTATTTTTATTTTTCACTTTCTAATGAACAGAAATTTCAAAATACCAGAAAAAAATACATCTTTTGTAACTTTTAAAATGTCTTTACTGACACTTTTGGGAACCAATTGAATGTGGTCCTTGCCCTGCATAAAAACAACAATGAACAAAACCTCCAATGGAGTAATGAAGAGTTATTTAGTGAGAACGGCACAATGAAAGGGTGCTGTTCCAGGTCGAAGCCGTTCTGGCCGAAAGACTTTACATTGATTTCGTGATGTGCTTGTCAGCGCTGTGACTGTTCACGCTCTGATGCATCACATGGCTTTGATGTCTCAGAGGCACTTATACGTGTTTCCCCAGGGGCCACACAAACACACACGTCTCTCCGCAGGGCTTTGAGTGTCTGACAGACCCCCCTATAGCTACGACTCATCACTTATCCTGAAATAAAGTTGCCCTCTCAGAAACAAGCCCGTTCAGTCTTCACGCACCTCACGGCTCTGTAATCTTGACAGCTTCGTCTCATTCTCCTTTGAATTTTTTTGTTGTGTTGTAGAGAGGAAGCTCTTTGATGTTTGATGACCCCTCCCCCTCATTATTCCTTTACAATTTAAGCCTCACTGCGACCACACTGGACAAATTTTGAGCCATAATTCTGTACAAGTTCAATTTCTTTGCTCAAACTTTGGTCTAGGAAAACCTGAATGAGAACAATTGCAAGCATTTGTGTGCAGTGAAGAATTGTGTAGAGTTGTGATGCATGGAGTATAATGTAATGTTTTTATTTGAAATGAGTATATATGAATGTAATTATAAATTAAGGTACATTTATAAAATACTATTTGAATAAATCCATTTTAGAAACATAGAAAGCAAATGGAAGTATTTATTCCACACCTAGTAATAAGAGTGTAAATAAATTAATAAATTATTCTGTAAATGGCCATATTTTGATTGAACATTAATTAATCTTTGTAGTGTTATTTAATTTTGCTCCTGTTATTTTTTATAATTAAAAAATAACATATCTAAAGACATTATGTATTACATATCAATGCATTTTAATATAATACAATCAATTACAAAATAAAAAACCTATAAAACACAATATTTAAAACCAATTTTTTAAAATAACTTTTATGTAAAAACTTAACAATTTTTAAATATAAATAAAATGGTATTATGAATTTATATAATAAAATATGTACTTATTCACAAACTTTGTGCTTCGTTTTGTTATGCCAATTCTTGCTCTTAATACATTTTTTTCTTTTAAAATTACATACATTGTATTTATATAACAAACATAATCACAGGTTAATACCAAGAAATACATTTTATGAAGTAAAATGATATTTAAAAGATATAATGTAAAACTTTACATTTAAAACTAAGCTAGTACATCTACTGTTTATTTATGAGATAAATCAATAAATTGAGTCAAAGTGTTATGTTATTTCTGCTATTGGCTTCTGCTGGTTAATATATATATTATAAATCTTATATTAAATAAAATTCATTAATGTGACATTATTTTGGTGAACTGGACTGTGACATGCTGGCTGGAGAGAAGACGGCAATTGACATCCTTAAGAGAAGCCATCCCTCACCTGGAAGGCAGCTTCAGTCGGAGCAAGTGCTTCCTTTACAGCTGGAATCGAGGGCTGACACTCGGTGGGCGAAGAACTAACTATATCTGTGTTGCAGAGTGATGTGAACTAGCCTATAGCAGTTTTGCACTGGGAAAAAACAGCTAGTCTCTGTAAACTATGCACGATTACCGTAGTCAGACACTCAATGAAAGGTGTGACGACAAAAGCTGTCAGTTCCGTCTAGCTCGCCCATAGCTCTACCACACGTGTCTGATGTACTGTATGAAAGAAAAAGCAGGTTGTCTTCCCATGAAATAATACATTTATTCATTTAGCTGACACTTTTATCCAAAGCGACTTACAATTGCTATATATGTCAGAGGTCACACGCCTCTGGAGCATCTAGGGGTTAAGTGTCTTGCTCAGGGAAACATTGGTGTCTCACAGTGGATTCGAACCCGGGTCTCTCACACCAAAGGCATGTCTTATCCATTGCGCCAACACCACCAAATAGATTTGACTGTTTAATCAAAAGTCTGGGAGGAGTTGCTGCCAGAGAGCCAGGCTCTTTTGCACAGATATGCAGATGTCATCCAGGGCAGGAACTTCTATGTGCTCAGGCTGCTGGATTTGGCCATGGATGCCTGCATTAGTCTGGATGACTATGAATACTGCAACAGAGCTCTGGAATCTTACAAGTGAGTGTCTGCAACAAAAAGTTGTTTTCTGTTTCTTTACTGACAGATTTTGCTGGTAAAGCCCCATGGAATACACTTCCATCACATCCTCAAATCTATAAAAGTCCCATTATGACTGTGACTCACATAGACTCGCTCACGTCTGAAGACCAAAAACAGACAAGTGCAGATCTAGTCCTCCGGAACGCTAGACGGTATCGAAGAATAAATCCCTGTTATAGTATTTATCTCTAATAAGAGATTTATTCATTGCCATTAGGGGAGTTTTTAGGCATTTTTAGAAAGCTTTCTGTGATTCAGTCTCGTTTCTTTTTCAACTATACTTATAGTTATGCTGAAAAATGACCTTTAAATTCAGAGATATCCTTAACAAAATGGTAACCTTAGTTTTAGCCAAAGTGATGTGATTACTACACTTAGTGGTGTTTACTATTTAGTGGTGTTTACTAAAACTATGCTACCTTTTGAATGTTTGATGTCAGTAAGATTTTAAATAAATTGATACGTCTGTTAAGCAAAGATGTATTAAATTGATCAGAAATTACAATCTAGACAATAAAACA